>NC_031773.1:29465688-29476501 GCF_001522545.3 Parus major | reverse complement strand
GGACGGTACGGTACGGTACGGTGCGGTGCGGTGCGGTGCGGTGCGGTGCGGTGCGGTGCGGTGCGGTGCGGTGCGGTGCGGTGCGGTGCGGTGCGGTGCGGTGCGATAAGTGGCCATCCCTGTGGTCTACGGGCGGCTTGGCTGCTCGGGGTGGTGAGGTGAGGTGGAAAGGTGAGGCGGCGAGGTGAGGCGGCGAGGTGAGGCGAGGCGGGCACACACACCCTGAGGGAGTGAAGGCCTCGCTTGCGACTTGCGGGCGGTGCAGAGGCGGGTGTTGAGGCTCAGAGGGGCTGCTCTGCCTCGGGGCCTCCTGCGGCGCGGCCTCGGGACCCGCTCCAGGGCGGGCCTGTGGTGCGGCCGCTCCAAGGGAATTGCTGGAACCAGCAGCCCGCGGGTGTTGGAAGGACTCAGCATTGAGATTCGAATAAAAGTGCCCTGAAGGGTGTAAGAGCTGTGCTGCAGAGACCGCTGTCAGTGCGTGGATTAAGGTCGTTGCTAAGTTGTGTGCGGCTAGTGGATAACGGAGTAGTTTGACTTAATGGCCTCGAGCAGGATGCTTCAGAGTGACAGAGGACAAACAGCCAGATTTCGTGTTAGGTTTTTGCATGTGTGAGAATGCTGTTTTAATCAGAGATAGGAAAAAGAAAAGTTCAGCAGATTACAAGCTATTTTTTAATATTTTTATATTTTAAGTATCTTGTTTTAGCTACCTAGAAATGCTAGGCTGTATGGAATATTTGATGTGTCCATGCACAAGTTGCACGAAATTAGCAGACTGAATATTACTGTGGTAGTTCGGCATTGGACAACAGTTGAAGGTGGAAAAAAGCATAGTAAGCTCCTTAATTGAAAATGTGATGAAACCTATGTATTTTTGGCTTCAATGAAAGGTTCTTTCTGTTTTGTTTCAACTAGAATTAATATGTTGCTCAGGATAATCACAACACCAGCTGTGTATGAACTAGGGATAAACACATCTGCTGCAGCAGGGCATCTACACAGCTGCTTACTCCTGGGCATGTAAAAACATTTCTGCTTGGGTAGCATTAGTTCAGTAGTAATCATGTAGTGTTTTTCCATCTCTTTGAGACCCTTGTCTGTAATTAGGGATGGCACAGAAATCATTAGATTTGTTTGGCTCATAAATTTTTATATTATTCTGCTACTAAGTTATTGCACCATGAGGCTTGTAACAGATCCTGAAGCTTGTCATCAAGAGGTTAGAGTTAGCAATCATTCATAACTCTCTTTGTCTAAGTTTGTATTTAGCTTATCACAAGTTACTTAATCGTGATTGTTTTCAAAACATGTTTGCTTCATGCTTTCAGATTTTTGTGCTACGAACTCAACAAACATGGGGGTTTTTTTTCTGAATTGTAACCAAGATTTTTTAAGGTTACTTTTTAATTGACTTGTTATTTTTTATGATAATAAAACTTCTTTCACTTAAGACAATAAAATTGAGACAACAAAATTTATGAAGACAGTCAAGTGTTGATAATTATTAAACAGTGTTTTAGGGACTTGCTTGCACTTTCAGGATTACCATTTTCTTGTTGGCTGCTTTACCTTCCATTTAGTTAGGAAAACATGAATTGCTGTTTTTAATTTTATTTACTTTGTTTTGTTGGAGTTACATGGTTTGCAATGCTGTTAGGAAGTCTGACTGGCATGTAAGTCACACTTTTTATTTATGAAGTAGCTAGTTTCCTTCAACTTCTTTTTTTCTTGAATTTTGGCAGATCACGATGAGCACACCAAGTAAAGCAATAGAACTGCAGCTGCAAGTGAAGCAAAATGCTGAAGAGCTGCAGGATTTTATGAGAGAATTGGAGAGCTGGGAAAAAGATATTAAAGAAGTGGATTCTGAACTCAGGAAACAGAGTGGGGTCCCCGAAGAGGTAAAGAACACAAGACCAGTGTCAACTCAGCTATTCATACTGTGATAATGTTTATTATAATTATGTTTTGCTTTAGCAACATTACATTTGTTGACTTAAAACATCTGAATAGAAGGTATGAACTAACCCGTGACATATTCTTCATCTGAAGTTAATCAGAGATTTCTCTGTAAGCTGGACCACCAACAAAGTTGTTGGGCAGTAGCCTCTGAAGTTGATGAGGCCAGTAAATTTTTTATCAGTTCTGAGTAGATCTATGAGACTATTTCTGTTCGCAGCATCAGTATTGCTAATTTATGACTGACATTTAGTATATTGAAGTTACTCCTCAGTGCTACTCTGAAGAGAGTTGTGTTCTAAAACTCAGTTTCATATCAGACATGTAATATTTGCTATTATGTATTGAAGGATTTATGCATGTTGTTAGTGGTTTTGTAGCGTTCATGAGAGCAGCTTGCTGATAGATGGATACACTGTCTAGATATAGGTACTGTAGATTCTTCAGTGCAAGTGATTTTCACATACCTGTTTTATAATAAGTTACTTAATTCAATTTAGAATTTGCCACCAATTCGGAACAAGGCTTTTAAGAAAAAGAAGAAAAGCAAAAATAAAGTCTGTTCAAAGATAACCTGTGAGGAAAACAAGAAAAACAAGATCAAGTCATACGACTATGAAGCATGGGGAAAACTTGATGTGGTGAGTCCTAAGATTTGTTTTGTTGTCTGAGTCTTGTCTGCAGTTGGTTCTGTGTTAAATAAGATATTGTTACAGTGCTGAGAATTCAGTCCACTTGTCAGTATCTTACTGTGCTGCATACTGTATAGGGTAGATTTTTCCCAAAAATGTTACATGTTTAATATTTGGAATATTGATAAATACTTAGTTTCCTATTGACTGCTTTTATCCAGCAGATTGAATTTAAGGGGAAAAATACCTGTTTTAACAATAGGCCTATTTAAAGGTCATAAGTATAGTAGAATATAGGACTAAGCACAACTGTCAGTATTGGAGGACACATTAATAATTCTCCTAAAATCTTACTTGTATTGTTTTGCACTGTTAAATTATAATGAAGACAACGGTTTGTTTTTTTTTCTGATTCCAGGATAAAATACTTGAAGAACTTGATAAAGAAGATAGTACTCATGATTCTGTATCTCCAGAATCAGACTCTGAAGAAGATGGAATTCGTGTAGATGCTGAAAGGGCTCTTGCAGAGAAGGAAAAGGTTATAGAATTATAGATGTTCATTATAAAGTAGCAATTTCTGTATAGGAGTATTCGCAATTTTCTTTTAAAAGATCATCCACTGAGGCTATACATCCGGTAAAAGAATTGCCTGTTTGGAAGTCCTTCTGTTTTTTTCCCTGCCATTATTCCAAAACAGAAAATTCCCACTGCAGTTCTATTCCTTCTCATTGTCAGTGGCAGCAAGCCTGGCAGATTCTAATTAATACATACTTGTGATGACAAATGTATTGATAATGTCTTGCTTTGAGAAGTTGAATGGCTGTACAGCATTGCTATAGAGAGTGAACTGGTTTTTACCTGAACGCAACATCTGAATGCCCCAGACTAAATCTGCAAGAATTTAAAAATACTCCTTTGTGATGCCAGTACATCTGGGAACAATGGGTGAACTTCTTTGCTTCAATAACGGCAAATTCATACCTGTTCAGTTTTACCTAATAAGGTAGTATGATATAGAAAGAGATCTATCTCAGGCTTTGTTGCCATGAGAAAGAGGCTAAGTTGTGTAGCAGCTTCTGTGTTTTTGATTAACTTCTTTGTTTGTAAGCAATCACCTAACCCATCTGTCAGTCAATATTGACTTCAGTAGTTTTAGCTTTGGTTTGAGTTCTTGTGGGGTTGTTTGTTTTAAATTGTCTGCATGGGTGATATTTGTGTTGTATTCCCGCTACTGTGGGAATTCCTTGACATGTAATCTGCAGTCTACACTGAGAAGTTGATGTGTCTTTGGCCATTATTATCCTGGCTTCAGTGAGGTCATTCAGGGTAAAAGAATGAGATAAAAGTTGTGTCCCAGAGGAGACAGAAATGGGAAGGTTGGCTTGGAAAGCAAAGAAGCTAAATCTAGTAACTAAAAACTTAATCCCATTCAGTAATTTGAGTAGCTCTGTATGTGCTTATTACAGATTTCTGGAAATGACCTGGAGATGCTGAAAATTATTTTATAGACCCATGTTATAGAATATGTAATGAAAATTATTTGATATGGTGCACTTAGGATATATCTGTTAGAAAGCATATTTCATGGTAAAGCAGTACTTTGTGAGAAATGTTGAAGAAAAATATTTAAACATTTCTAAGATACTTTGATTTTTTTAGGGTTTGTAATTAGCAAGGTGTCTGCCAATGTACAGTAACTTACTGAAAATGCTTTTTTCTATTCACAGGGTAATAACTACTTTAAACAAGGAAACTTTGATGAAGCCATAAAATGCTATACTAGAGGGATGCATTCTGATCCATACAATCCAGTATTGCCCACAAACAGAGCATCAGCTTTTTATAGAATGAAAAAGTAAGACTTGTATTGTTTAACCTGTAATATTTTCGTACTTGAAATGCTACCTTCAGATTTTTGGTCTAGTTTTAATTCTTGGTTTTATACATCAAGTGCTGTGATGCACTCTGTGTAAGGCTGTTGTTGTAACCTGCCTTCCAGTTTCAAAGTAAAACAGGAATTGCCAGGAGAAGCAATCTGGTAGTCTTCCTCAATTTTTCCTTGGTTTGCACACTAGCAGTTCACCATCTCTTGTGTTACAGTGTAAGACTTGAAGAAAAAAGAGGAAGTTAAATTGCCTTTCAGATTCAGTGATCTGTATTTCTAAGGCCTTGATTATTGAGTGAAGAAAGGATACAGGGGAGTTGGTTATTCTTGCTGTGGCAGTAGAGATTCTTGACTGATGTTTGACT
Organism: Parus major; assembly: GCF_001522545.3. NCBI lineage: Eukaryota > Metazoa > Chordata > Aves > Passeriformes > Paridae > Parus > Parus major. Next base: position 29,471,657 of record NC_031773.1, on the reverse strand, counting down.
CTGTTGTTTTAATGGATTCAGAATCAAGAAACGTGTAGCTACTTGGTTTGTGCCCCTTCTGAAGCATATAAGATATCCTTGTTATCAAGAGCCTGGAGAGGCTCAGAGTAGGATAAACTACTGAAGTGTTGGGGCTTGTTACCTGGATGTGTCCAAGCTACTCATTTGTTTTTTTGATAGGTTTTCTGTTGCAGAATCTGACTGCAATTTAGCACTTGCATTAGATAAAAATTATGTAAAGGCTTATGTGAGAAGAGGGGCTGCTCGCTTTGCTTTGAAAAATCTTCAAGGTGCCAAAGAAGGTGGGTCTTTTTTAAATTCTTTTCTTAAAATATATACAAACTTGTGTGATCTGCTTCTTTGATGTAGGAGTTTTACATTTCTTATAAACAAAGAAATAAAATACCAAGTTGCATATTCTTCTGGTAAGGTAAAATTCAAGTAGCAAGTCCAAATGATAGCAGTAGATGTTAGTAGTTCTGGAATAATTCAGTTTTAACTGTTTTAGAATAATGCATTCCTTGAAATATCTCAGGCTTCTTGGGTAACTGCAAAAAAAGTTTATCTCAAAAGAATGCTCTGCTTACTGGTCTGTGCTTCTTACCTGAAACATATTTTTTCTGGTCTTCTGATAGATTATGAAAAAGTTTTGGAGCTGGATGCAAACAACTTGGAAGCAAAAAATGAACTGAAGAAAATTGATCAGGTAATAATATTAATAGGCCCTAACATAAATGAATACACCGTGTTCAATTTATATATGTGTTAGTTTTTATAACAAGAACTGATTCAACAAATTCTCACATGCTTTTTCTAGCATCTGAAGTTCACTGAGGTCCAAATCTTTAATGGAGTTTCTTTGGGAGAAACTCACACATATGCAGATATCAGTGTAATGATGGACTGCATGTGTGCAGCATCTGGCCTTTTTACGATTCTTCGTTGGTTGGTTGATTGGGTTTTGGTGGTTGTTGGTTTATTTTTTAATTTCCCCCCATTTTCTATTTCCTTTGTTAATGCTTTTTTCAATCATGCTTAGTATTTTGATATAAGGAAGCACAGCACAGGAGAGAACCTGTGTGTTCTCTTGGCCACAAAACTGCATTGCTAGCCTGTTTGTAGCCCCACTGATTGCTGTGGTCACCCAAACCAGAAAATTGTTCTAAGAATAGAACAAAATACTCCAGTGCAAGTTGATCCCTTTTGTGACAGGGAGGACAATGTTAACTGTGATGACCTTTGTACATATAAGCTCACTTTTCACTTCTGTATGAATTTACTTACACCTCTTCAACTGTATTTTTGACAGTGCTTGAAAAAATTATTTTCAGAATGAAGATGCAAGTCTCCAGTAATTGAAGAAATAGATGATAGGTGAATTAGACTGTATACAAAGGTTCCATGAGTCATTTCACACTGTGTTTCAGAAGTTACATACTTTCTATTTACCAAGCATTTTTGTGACTTGCAATCTGTCATAGAAATACATTTTCAAGAAACTATTTCAAATTGTTTTTAAATTTTCTCTTCAATTTGCATTTAATTTACCACACAGGTACTTCTATTAAAAACCTTGGCAGATTTTCTTACCTTAAAAATTTGGAAATTATTGTAATTTATGTTCTGAAAATGAAAAGTGGGGGGATACTTACTGAAGGGAAAAAATTAATGTTTTCACAGGCTCTGTCATCAAAAGAAAATTCAGAACCGAAAAAGTTTGAAGATGCAGTCAGAACAGGATTAACGGATGAAGAGAAGCAGCGCATTGAAGACCAGCAGCTGAAGCAAAAGGCAATTGCAGAAAAAGATCTGGTAGGTCACAGGTTCTGGTGGAACAGGAGAAACCTAGCAAATAAAAGGGTTGTGTTGTGCTGTTAGTTATGCAAATATATAAATTAAACCTGATACTGCCTTGAATTTCATACATGGAATGTCCTTAAATGTTTCCTATTTTGCCCTCTAGAAAGGTGAGTGGGACAGTGAGTTCTGTTTGGATTTGTCTGGAGGAATAATTATAAAAGGTAACTTTTACAGCCCAAATTGTATGTGCAAAATTTCAGATATGTGGTAAGACAAGCAGAACTTAAAATGCACTTTACAAAGATCCTATTTCTCCATTATTACAAACATTTTGATGCTTTCTTGTCCAAGGGGAATTGTAGGCTATTTCTTGTTTTCAAACCTCTGATTGCATGATGAACAGTAGTTATAGAAAGGTCTTCAGGGGTGCAGGCAACAATGACAATAAAAATGTATTTCTGGATCCTTAGTCTTGACTCACAGTTGGCTTATTGATTTCTCCCTCTCACCACTTTTTCAGGAAATTAAGAACATTACCAACTAAACTAAAGTTTTTCTGTTCATTTACCTATGTAACTTCTGACTTATTATCATTATTCAGGTTTGTGATACTGATTGTAAGAAGTAATTAGTCAGATAAGAATGAAAGTATGCATTAAGGAACAAGAGTTTGAAGAGGTTTCAGAAGAGATATTTCAGTCTAATGCAGTACTTCATTGGCAGCAGAGCTGACTGACTGCAGGCTTGTTCCTGACGACATGGATCCTTGTCAAGTCTGAACTGTGGCTTTTCTGGTTTTTTGTCAGTCAGTAGAGTAGTAGCAGAGAAGATATGTAGCTTCGAATTAGTACTGAGAAGCAAAAGCTAATTTTAGTCCACCCAAAAACAAACAAAAAAAGTAATGTAGTTTTCTTGTATGGAGCATTAATTAGAAAACAACAACATCATTTGGACCCAAGTAATATTTGAGGATAAGTTTTATGGAGCAGGATAAAGATGGATTTGTGCAAGAAGTGCAAAAAATCATCTTGAAATGGGAATTGTAAACGTTTAGCTTGTGTTTAAGTTCATGAGATACAGGGTAGCTTATCCTGCACATCAAATAAAAATACAACAAGCATAAAAAAATATCAAGTTATAGACTTAAAAGTCTGCATTTGAACTATGCAAGTAGCAAGGGTTTTATTTTTTTCCTTGAAGTATTAGAAAGCATTAAGATAGTTTTTGTGTTCTGCCTCTAAACTTAGATAGGAAGAAATAATCCTGTAACTGTCTGCTCTGAAGTGTGTGTTCTTTGCAATTCATCTTCATAATATTGTGACCATCTCTACAAAAAAGGGTAAGAAGAAGTTCCTTGCACTAGAGTTTCTTAATGCTGGTTTTTTTTTTTTTCCCCGATCTAAATATTCCAGGGTAACGGTTATTTCAAAGAAGGAAAGTACGAGGCTGCAATAGAATGTTACACCCGTGGTATTGCAGCAGATGGCACCAATGCACTACTGCCAGCTAACAGAGCCATGGCCTACCTAAAGATTGAGAAGTAAGTGGAATTGCACATGCTGTATTGTTTGTTTGTTTGTTGCAAATCAGGAGGAATAATGATCCAGCAGATTTTCACTTGAGTTATTGTCACTCCTCATTTCTGTTAAAATTCAGAATAGAATAAATCACATTGAAAGCAGTAAAGGAGAGGGAACAAAACTGTATGTGTGATCTTCAAATGCAATTTGTAGGAAGGGAGTTCTTAGAGAATAAAATAATACCAGTATGAAATAATGGTTTCTGAAGTTTAATTTTTGTTCTTTCATGTGTGCAAAATTCAGATACTCAGGTCTCTGAAAGGAATTGCCCAAAGCTTTGTCTTTGACTATGAAACCCAGTCAGCTTCTAAATGTTGCACTGTGAAATAAGTGGATTATAATTTTTGACTTTGGAGAGAATGAATAAAAGCTTTTTCTGGAAATTGTTACCTTTTCAAATGTTTTTTTTTTAACTTCACTGATAGAGGCATGTATGTGTTGCTTGTTTATTTTTAATTAAGTTTTAACCAAATAACCCAGAAACTGTAGGGCAATTCATGCTTTCAGGGCAAATTAGATAAGTTCCATGTGAAAAATGTTTAGGTGTGAACTTCTTTTGACTCTGTGATGGTGTGGTAATTTGAAAGTTGTAAGCTGGTAGCATGAGAAGCAGAGAGCAGAGGGTTTTGTTCGTCATCTGTTCTAATGTAACATGGCTGAGTATCTGTAGAGACAGTAGATTGATCTCACATTAGGGTAAGATGGGTTGCATGGATAGTATTTCTGACACAACACTTGTAATTTAAAGGACATCAGAATGCAAATAATCTTCTGTGAGATTCAGAGGAAGCGATACTTTAATTGAATGACAAAGCAAGGAAATTAATTCCCTATGATAAGTCTTGTATCATTGGTCTTTACATTTGAAAGAGGACCAAGCATAAAATGCAACAAAAGGCCATTGGTATTCTTACAAACTGCTAGTACTAAAGAGAATAGCATATAAAAATAAATTTGCATTAATTTAATGATAGTTTAAACATGAATGAAAATACTTTCATAAGCACATAGTTGGAACCATGATCTAATGTAACAATATAAATGGGATGAGAAAATTTAATCTTAAACAAATGACAGTAATGCAAGCATATTCAGAATTCTCATTCTGAAATAGTTAAGGACAAGTCACAGAATTCCAAATGTAGAGAAATTTCTCATGCATACTTGCTGCTCCTCTGTGGTATGTTTTCTTTGTTTGTAATGGTATTTCTGGTTTTCAGAAGTACAAAGCCAAGGTACTAACTTTGATTTTAAGGCTGTTGTTGAATTTTTAAAGTGGACTCTGCTGACAAGCTTTAAGTGTTTTGTTTTTTTTTCTTTACAGAGGATGTGAATTTTTGTAATGCTAAAAAGTCAGCACTTTATGAAATACCAAAAGATACAGCTAAATTTCAAGGTGCTGAGAAGCCATATTTTATGGGAGTTTTTTAATTCGCAATTTAGCTCAGTGATATGTTTATGTACGTAGGTAATGAAGATCTGCCTTTATATTTTAATTGGTTTGGATAGCTCTTTCTTTTCAGTTGAAACTGCCTCTTGAAACTGATCATTAATTTTGTACTCTGCTTTTGCTGAGGTACAAAGAGGCAGAAGATGACTGCACACAAGCTCTGCTCTTAGATGCTTCCTACTCTAAAGCTTTTGCCAGAAGAGGAGCTGCCAGAGTTGCTCTTGGAAAGCTAAAGGAAGCTATTCAAGGTATGATTTTGAATTAGCCTAAATGTGGTAGGTAAGAGATCAGTATAAGGACATGCTGATCTTTTTCTTTGTTCTGACTTACCGAGTTTATTAGTGCAATACTTAAGGATTAAGGGTTTCTCTTGGATTTCACTGAACATGTAAAAAAACTCTTGTGTTGGTGCCCACATAATGGGAAGACAGTTCTGTGTGTAATTACAGCTGTTGCTGTTTATGATAAGTAGTAAGAAATAGTTTGAACAGTTCCTTTAAAAAGTAAGTCATGATACAGGCATTAGGATGACTTATAAGGGGACAGTGAGGTACATTGAGAGCTGGCTGAAAAACAGATCCCAGAGGATCTTAATCAGTGATAGGCCTTCAGCTTGGCATAGGGTCAGGTTGAAGGCCTGTCGCTAGTGGTGTCCCTTAAGATTCAGTAGCGGCCCACTGTGGTTTGACTGGTTCATCAGTGACTTGATGAAGGGGCAGATGCCTCCTCAGCAAGTGAAGTGATGACAAAACTTGGAGGAGCAGCCAGTTCACCAGAGGGCTGTGAGCCTTGCAGAAGGACCTTGACAGATTAAGGAGATGAGCAGAGAGGTACCTTCAGAAATCCAAAAGGCAGATGTAGGGTCTTGCACCTGGGGAAGAATAACTCCTGCACCAGCACAGGTGCAGGGCTGACCTGCTGGGAGAAGGACCTGTTTAACAACAAGCTGTCCGTGAGCCAGCAGTGCCCTTGTGGCCAGGAAGGCCAGTGGGATCTTGGGCTGCATTAGGAAGAGCATTGCCAGCAGGGCACAGGAGGTGATCCTGCCCCTCCACTCAGCCCTGGGGAGGCACATCTGGAGTGCTGTGTCCAGTTCTGGGCTCCTGAGTGCAAGAGAGACATGGAGCTCCTGGAGTGGG
>NC_031773.1:29303032-29465443 GCF_001522545.3 Parus major | reverse complement strand
TCTTTACTGTGCAAGTGACCATGCTCTGGAACAGATTGCCCAGAGAAGTTGTGGATTCTCTCTCACTGGAGATACTCAAGAGCTGTCTGAATTCCATCCTGTGCATTGCTCTCCAGGATGACCCTGCTTGAGCAGGGTGGTTGGACCAGATGACCCGCTGTGCTCCCTTTCAACCTTGTCTATTTTGCGACTTACCTGCCTTTAATTATTTTAGAGGTATGAAAGGAAGATAGGTGTTTTAAAAATCTGCTATGTGTACCTTGTAACTTGAAATATTTACAGTTTACGTGTTGTTTTTCATTCAGATTTTGAAGCTGTTCTGAAGCTGGAACCTGGAAATAAACAAGCAATAAATGAACTCACGAAAATAAGGAATGTATGTATGCTTGTTTGGGTATAGTGGGGTTTTGTTTGTTTGGGAGTTTTTTGTGAGTCTATAGTACTAAAAGGTTTTTATTCTTTATTACATTATTTTTAACATACCTTGTGTTTATTCATGAAACACCTGATCTTTTTGATATTTTTTTTCAGGAATTAGCTGAGAAAGAGCAGCAGACTCACCAAGAATATCCTGCAGTATTGATAAAAGAAGCAGAAATAAAAAATATAGTGAAAGTGATTGATAATCCATTACAGATTAAATCAACAGTAAGTTGTTCTGTGAATTACTTTCTATAAGGATGGGAAAAGTAGAGCTTAGAGTTAAAATCTACTTTCTGTGTTGTAGACTACCCCCTGATAGATAGCCTTGCCTGTGGAAATCCAAAAATCTATAAATTTACTCTGGATATTTCTCAAGAACATATACACACATGGAAATGGTGAAGTTCACAGCAGTGGTGATGTAAGCACTCAGCCTGCAGTACCACCCTCAGCAAACATGGTGTATGCCTACGTTTATAGTGTGGAATACGCAGGCAGCCCCAAAACCCTGTCTTGTGCCCATAGGTAACATTGCAGTTGAGAGTAAATACATAACAAATGCAATTGAGAAGCTCTGGGTAAACTTCCTTTTGTTTCTACTGCTGTTTACATTTTTTACAGCAGCCATAGTGGATACAAGACACCTGCAGTTGCCTGCTTGTGTCATATTGCTGTCACTTAGGACTACTTTCCAAAGACTTTTGAGCATGCATTTTCATCCATGTAAACTGCAGGACAGCTGGATATTAGTTTTCAATAAGCAATGTATTTGGACTGTGAATTATCAGTGGTTACAGACTATCTGTAAGAATGACTTACAGATGAAAAAATGCAATACCAGGTTTCTTTATGTATTAGGCTTCCTCTCTTAGTACGTTTAATCCTTATACATTTAGCAATCAGCTGTGTAAATACAAAAAGTGCTCGTCCTTTGTATATATATGCACTCATACTATTTGAAAATGTTTACCCTCATAAATAGTAAAATTCAGATGGATAGTTTTAGTGAAAAATGTGTGATTATTTTAATCCTTTGGGAAGAGGAACTATTATGTCCTCTCTTTAACTAGAAACATTATTTCTTTAAACCTAAATTAATTCATTGTAAAGTACCTGAAATACTATAGACAGTTATATTTATTAAGTGTTGACTTTGGCTGCTAAATTAAGTGAAGATGCTAGGTTGGTTGTATTCCTCTTGTTATTCTGTTAAGATAGAATAAGTATAGATGAAACGTCTGTGCTTTTAGTACTTCCATTTCCTAGAAGTCTAAATTGTTGAGTCTGTTAAATCATGTGCATTTGCCTTTGTATTTCTAGAGCAATACATACTTCAGGAAATGAAGTTCTAAAGTAAGAAGTGATGAGAGCTTTTTTTCTAAGACCTGTGATGGTGGCACTAGGTGATGGTAAAAAATAATGAGGATCATGCAGAGATTAACTGAAGCGCTTTAGCATGTGGTGGAATTTATAATAATTACCTTAGGATGTATGTAATTTGGTCAATCAGCAGGGTTGAGTTTAGATATTCATTATAACAAAATTTTAAGTTGTGGCTCAAGGCCTGTGTTGTTCGATATTTTTCTGTTTTCCTAAATTGCAAAGCTTGACCACATAATGGGACAAACTATATGATCTATCTTGGCTATTCAACTTTAGTGGGAAAAAAATACACATTTTAAATTATTACTGAGAAAACAGACTCTATACGGAGATCCTCTAGGGTAAGGATATACTGGTTCATGAGGGTAAAGCAATAAAATTATCATATAAGGCTTCATGTAGAATTTTATGGTTTCCTGGTTTTGCCATTTACCTTTATGCAGTGTCTTCTCTGTGCACCACTGCAGAGGTAACTGGTTATCATGTGATTATTTGAAGTTACACACAGCTGTGTCGGGAGTCTGTTGAGTCCACATGTGACATGAGGTCTGTGCTCTGTTTAGAAGCCATTGCGAAGAATAGATATTGAAGAAGTTGATGATGATGCATCAGATGGTGACTTGCCCAGCACTACTTTAGTAAATAACTGGAGGAATTCAATGAGTGTTGAAGCAACAGAAACTCTAGATCAGGATGATCTATTGACTACAGTTGATATTCCAAAAGCAAAGCACTTGAAAATAGAAGAAATCAGTGATACATCAGTATTACAGTAAGTGTAATAATTGTGATCCTCTTTTAAAAAGGTAAGTGTAGTTGAAATGTAATGTTCATTTCCAGATGTCTACATGTGGTGAGGTATTGAAGATACTTTGGAGAATCAGAATTAAAAATGAAATGATGAAAGAAACTGCAGTTCTTGTACAGCTGCCTCTTTGACCACTCAGTGGTTGAGACAAATATGATCTATTGAGTGTCATGGAAAACTCTTATACTGGAAATACAAAGGAATTCATATTTTCCTGCATGCTGTACTCTTCTTTGTTTGAACCTCTCCATCTTCCCCAGCTGTTTTTACAATTTGTATTTGTAGTTTTTCAGAAGAGATTTTGAACAGGGTTCCAATATTCTTTGTACACCAGTTGTATGAGAGAAGAGAAGCAGATGTGTGTCACCACCCTTTCCTCTGCTGAGGCAGGTGGTAGCTTCAGATGTGCTCAGCTTCTAAGTCACACTGTGTTAGTTAGGCACACTCAAGTAAGTCTGTCTTGCTGAAACTAGGCTGAAGTACAGAACTTTATCCTTGTTCAGTCTTGGAACTCGTCCACTGCATCAACACGGCCTTATTCTGTTCATATAAAGAATCCTTACCAAAGAATTTCTGTGAGAAGCACTGACCCTGACCTTTTCTAGCTGTTGGATGGATTTACTGTGAAGTGTTGAAGAAAAGAATATGTTCTTAGCCATGTCTTAATTTCTAAAAAATCAATGGACTTAAATGACAAATTATAGGACAAAAAAATAGATCTAGCAGTGTTGAAACTACTTTACCTGTTTGACATCGTTACTGTTTTGCATTATGAAATTGCAGAAAAAGTGATTTTTTTTTTTACAGGTATATATGGGAGAAACCTATAAAATGCAGTTATTTCCAGAAACAAAGTAGAGAGAGACTGAGTAAATTTTAGTATTTGCAGATGTGTTTTTTTTAGAAAAAGTGAATTGAATATAAAGTTTGTATAATTAGAAGGAATTTTGAAATATCTGCTTGAACTAAAACACATTCTTTCTAAAAAAGTTTTCAGTTATTTTAGCTTTTAATGAAAGATCTCCAGTTAGGTCTCATTGTAGAATTCCCTTAAAAGTTGATTTGATGTTGTGTTTGAAAATACTTTTGCAGGCTGCCTGTAAATGTGAAAGGAATTTCATCAACATTGCATCCAACTTTTCCTGGAAACAAACAGAAAGAAAAAGAAATCAGAAGGTCATTTATGTCTGCTTCTCCAGTTCCTCCCATTCCTGCAAATTCATTCCAGCTAGAATCTGACTTCAGGAAGTTGAAAGACTGCCCTGAAAACATGTACTTGTATGTGAAGGTAGGAAACACAAAGTATCAACACTGTTAGGACAGCTTCTTCAACATCAGTTGAAGAAACAGTACCCTTAGGTGGAAGGGATGGCTTTGTTTAGAGTGTCTCATTTGTACAATAGTCCCTTTTCCTAATTGTCTTCACATAACAATAAGTAGTCTGATGTGCATTTGAGTTTTTCTTCTTTTGAAGCTTTTTATTTGCTTTAAGTGCAGTCTGTATTTTTTTTAAATATAGGCCCTTGTTCTTTAAAGACTTAAATGCATTAGCAACTCTATTAAATTCTAATTTTTCAAATGAGTGCTTCTAGGGTAATTAGATCTAGCAACATTTTTAAACTGAGCAAATGCTTGAAGTACAGCACTCTATTTAATGTGTACTTTAACTTACATGTATATGGAAAAAAAATCACTTAGAATTTTTTTTAAGAGAAGTTAGAAATTACCATTACCAGAAAAAAACCAAACAAACAAGCAAAAGTTTTTGATGTCAAATTGTGTGATTTGGTTTTTTGGCTTTCATGCACTTCAGCATCGTCTGTGACCTTCTAAAAATACACATGTAATTCTTATGACTCAGTGGTATTTTTTTTGTCTAAAATTAACTTTTTAAATTTTTCCATAGCAAATAGAGCCCTCGCTTTATGCAAAGCTGTTTCAGAAATCGTTAGATCCAGACTTATTTAACCAGATCCTGAAAATTCTACATGACTTCTACATTGAGTAAGTTTAACTCCTCCTTAGTTTTATATTGCTTATTCCTATTTCTAAAAGGTTTGGGGTTTTTTTGGTAGGGGAAGATTGTTTTTTGTTTGGGAGTTTTTAATGGTCTCTCTAGTCCCAACCTTGGGCTTACAAAATTACATTTTGTAAAATGTAATTTTAATTAGATTTTAAAATGTAAAAATTACATGCAGGATTACATGAGCATAATGAAATCTTTGGAATTACTCAGTAGTTGCTTCTTAAGAAGTGAAACTGATGATGACACATCAGGTAGAAAAGTGAAAAAATACTTTTACTGAGTGTTGTTGAATTGTGCTTTACTAAAAAGCACCAGAAATTTAGATTAGTCTGTATGAAATAACTTTTTATATTATTGTGTGTGTGTGTTCTGAGAGTACACAGACTTCCTCATTGTCCTCTATTTTAACTTTCTAAAGCTGAGAAATTCAGAGGCTTTCAGTTTTATGCCACGCTTATTGTGATGCATTCCGACTTAATTATCTGCTGGCATTTTACAGTTGCCTGTAGCAAATGTGTGTTGGAGACTGAGGTTCTGATAAGACAGGACCTGACAAGTTATTTTTGGAATTTCTATACATGCTACCATTTGAGTCCTGAAGTTCATTTTGTCTGTCAGAGGCAGTGTACTGCTTTTCTGAATTACACGGTCTGAGAAGCACACACTCAATGTTTTTCAGGGTTGTTTTATGGAGATAAGCAAGCATGTTTATGAAAGGCAATCAATGTTTGCCTTTCCCTTGGTTTCCTTAAAAAGTAAAATACCCATCACATGAGTGAAAAATGCTGTCTTAGAGATACAGTCCTGCATTTGGTGATACAACAGAAAGGCAACAGAAAAAAGCTGAAATTGTTTCCTGTAAGGAAAGAGTCCTTTCTCCCTCCAAAATAAATGTGAAGAAAAGAAAATTACTATTTGTTAGTATTTGTAACAAAGGCAATGCCTGTTTACTGTTGACCAGAAAAATGTAAAATGAACACAATCTAGGAATTTTTTGTATGGGTGAAAATAAAGGCAGCTGTAATTGGCTCAGCTTTTCAATATGTTTCCTAAGGCACATGTGCTGCTTCCTTTAACACTACCTGATACATATAAAAATAGTGATGTTATGACCAAGTATAAGCATTAAGTCATGTAATAGGTATTCTATATATGACAGGCAGTCAGTTTGCATCAGTCTAGGTTTTTGTATTTCTTTGCTTTTGCTCAGTAGAACAATAATACCTACATAAAACTTTCTGGATATTGACTTTCTGCTTTGTGAATGGACAAATGGACAGGAAAGGCAAAGACAGGGAATATGAAAGAGAAGGAAATTCTTTTGGTCCTTTAATTTCTTGTTCCTGAATTCTTCAATATTGCTTGCAGCTACTGAATATTTCTAATCAACAGTGGTTATTTTTATATTTGTAATAATCTTCAGGAAAGAGGAGCCATCACTCATCCTTGAAATCCTCCGGAGGCTCTCTGAATTAAAAAGATTTGATATGGCAGTAATGTTTATGTCAGCTTCAGAAAAAAAAAGTAAGTAATTTTGTAGTGTCTTTGTAAACTTACTTGTGATACTGTAGAATCTGGAAAAAATATGTAAAACTTAGCGCTATTCTTGTTTATTCTACGTAATAATCACTTTAGTTGTTATTATTATTTATTTATTTATTTTAATTGTTTTAGAAGTTAATATGAATGTCATGTAAGTTTTCTTAATCCTTTGACTCCTTATTTATTGTTTAGACTAGAAAGCTACAGCTAAATCCTCTTGTTTTAATCAGTAATACCACTAAAACAAGCTTTGCCAGTTTGTCAGTTTGTAGCTGATAATGTTACAAATTGATGAATTTGTATGGAATTCTACATCTGATATCCCAGGTAGCCAGATTATACACTTTCCACAATTTACAATTATTTCTTGACAAATCCTGACTTACCTGTTGGCATAAGAATGCAAATATCTCTAAAGCACTCAGCCTGGTTGTCTGTCCCGTTCCAGAGGCATGACTTACATTAGTTTGCAATTTGTGTTGTCATTGGCTTGAATTCATGGCTTATAAAAGTGGGTTTTGTCTCAAACTTTTCCTTTATTTAGCACACCAGACAGGCAGTGTAATAGTGAAACACAAGCAAAACATTTCTCTGGGACAATGGAAATTTAAATTTACTATCTACCACTGAGTTTCACTAATAGCCATTATACTTAAAATTTTTTTTTGAAACGTGAATCTCCTTAAAATAAAATAGCTTGACTTACTGAAGTGCAGTGCCTCTTAGAAATGTCATTCACACCTTTACCTGATGTAAGCTTTATCTGCCATTGGCATTAACATTTGTCTTCTGCATGTAGTGTCATTGTGTCAGGGTAGTAAAGAAATAAAGCTATCTGTTGCCTGGATTATACACTTGTTTAAGGAAGTGTTGTTAGGCAGCTCCTGGGCATTGAAACAAAGTGAGAGTTTTACTTAGCTACTTTTCTTTGTCCTCCCAGTAGTTTAAAAATGTATTCATATTTCATCTGTATAATCCATACACCCCTTACTCTCACAGAGGAAAGAGTTGGATTAATTTACCTTACACAAAAATAACAATTCATGTTGGGATTTTCTTTTTCAGTTACACAGGTATTATTCAATCATGTGAACCACATGGGATTAAAAGATGCTTCTGTTGAAGAATTGGAGAAGAAATACGGTATTTTCTCTTAGCAGGATGGCTGACAAATGTCTGGATTTGCACCTTTTTTCATGTGGAAATTAGCTAAGAAGGCTATAACTACTGCAATTTTGTTGCTTTTTGTAAATAATGAAACTCTTAGACTTGGGCTAGCCAAATGGCAAGTGCCTGGAGAGATCATTATTTGGTTCTGCAGTACACTTGTCTTCCAGTACCTGAAACAATATGGATCTACATTTTCTTCAATTGAGTCTGTTTGCCTGAAAAGCAATTGGGCAGATTGGCATTCAGGATCTGGACTGTAGATAGAGATCTTTGTTAAAAGGAAAAAAATATTTATAAACATGTCTTTGGTAAGAATCAAACACTGTATATTAGAATTATGCATGGGTTTTTTATTTTAGAAAATAAACTGAATGTTGAATTGAAGATACTATATTTTTAAGGATTATTTTTTATTAAGATGCCTAAATCACTCTTCTGTAAAGGTCCATCACATCAGAACTTGTACTGTGCAAAGTGAACCTGAAGTATGATGGCAAGAAAATTCCAGAATTTTTACTTGAGTTTATCTAAAAGTGGAGTTTTAGCACTGGTAGCTGAGAACCTCTGAAGCTATTCCTTTGAACCTCAAGTGTAATTGCAGAGTAGAAGCAAGACAAATACTGTAGAATTAAACTAAAAGTTTAAAGAAAACCACTTTCTCTCTTCTTTCAAGAGTACTTTCAAAACAATCTGGTGAAACTTAATCCTTGTGGGTCAGTTGTTCCTGACTAGGTAACCCCTTAAGATGACTCAGGAGGCTAAGCAAAATACCTCAACAGTAGAAGAAGGCAAAAGCATGAAATTAACTGACATTCTTAGATAAGAGTGAGCATGAGGCATAATAAATTACTTGTACTGCTCACATGACCAGGTGGAAATAACAGCACTTGTCAAGTATACTCTAACTGTAGTATCCAAGTGATGGTGTAAGCTTATCTGCTGGCTCTTCCATCCTGCAAATATTAATATCCTGCTGGTTTGCTTTCATCCTGATTGAGCCCTTGTGCTGTACTGATGCTCCTCTGAAAGTTTTGGGTTGGTAGTTGTGCTGTTTTTCAGAGGAATGATTAAATAGCTATAGTATTCAAGACGATTTCAAATTCCCAACATGGATTAGTAGGAAAATGTGTAAATGTTGTCTTGTATGTAGTCAGTATTAGAAAACTGATTTTAAAACATTTGCAGCTATGTTATGTCCTAGTTCAGATATAATCCAGTTAAAAAAAATTAGCTCAGCTGCATCCTGAAGCCTGGTAGCAATTGGCAGGAATGCCATTAGCACTGGACCCCTAAGGTAGCTTTCAATTAGCACCAGAGCTTTATGATATGGAATGGGGAATAGAAGAGCCCTTACACAGCACTGCTTGCAGGCTATCTATAGTAAGAACTGTTACTTCTAGGTGTGCCCCAAGTTACTGGTAACAGGCTGTTTATTCTTCAGATAAGATATTGGGGATACTGCTGTAACTCATAAGTGGTGGGGCATGGAGTAGTTACCTGTTAATTTTTTAGGTAGAGATTTTGTAGATACAGTGTACCTTCTTGTGGACTGTTACAGGTTGTTCTGTGTAGAGCAGAGGTGTTTGCTTGACTAGGTTGTACTAATAAGTCATTTGGTACATTCTCAAAGGCTGTTTTTGAAAGTTGTTGTATGAAAGCAGGTGATTGGAATAGGGACCTTCAAAAGTAAAAGCAAGATCATGGCAGAAAGACTTGAGACTGTAGGCCAAGAGTCACCTACAACTCCACTGTGCTGTACTCTTAATGAAAATAAGCTGTCATGGTTGGGTTTTGTCCAAACTGCTACTTCTACAGAGATCTCTTTTCAGGATTTGTGCCTGTTGAGGAGGGCTGATGGAGTTTCTCAATCATGTAGAACTTGTTGAGGTGCATGAGTAGACCTGGCTTTATGTTCCTACTAAACTTAGGCCACCAAGATGAATCTTGAAGATGATATGCTACTGTAGAATTTTGCTCTTATTTTTAAATGCAACATCTAAAGTTACTGAAGTTGCTTTTCAGTGTATAGAAAACAGTGCAAGACGGAGAGCCGAGTGCAGGTATTCAGAGATCTGCCAGCTCCACCTGCTCCAGGAGATGGCAGTGTTTTTCCCTTTTAAATTGTTAAAGACTATGAAATTTCTGAATTGTAGGGTTTGATAAAACATGAAGAAGATTCATAGATGTGAAGCAAGTAAAAAATCCTTTTTGAGGAGGGAAATGGAGTTTTTCTTTTTTTTTTCTTTTTTTTTTTTTTTTTTTTTTTTTTTAATCCAACACACACTACAGTGGTTAAAACCCTATTGTTTTGGGGGGAAAAAAGGTTACATAAACAGTGTGAAGCAGTTAAATTATGAAATACTTTTTATGGGTTTTTTTGCTATGTTACAGCGTTCAGGGTATGAAAAATGCGAGTTCATGTTTGCTGCAGTGATGGATTCAGGCTTGAGTTTTGAATGATTTCTTTTACTTAACAGTATTAAATTATGTTTTTCTAGATAACTTTTTAATTCATCAAGATAATTTTTTAAGATTTTAATACTGTCCTCCAGTAGATCTCTGAGACAGTCAAATTCCATACTGGCTATTGATTCCATAAGCCAAGTTGTTAGAACATTGAGAGAACTTATCCTGGGACTTAGTTCTGCAGAACATCCTTACAGCTTTGCCTTTTGACAGTAAACAGTGACTTTATTTTTTTTTTTTACTTTCCAGCAACTCTGGGTAGCTCTGCATTCATAAAGTAATTGTTTAGTTTGAGCTGTGTTTATCTTGCTTAAAAGGCTATCCACTGACAGTCACACATCAAGACAAAGACACTTGATTTACTCCTTTTTCATTACATTACTGTCAAAAAAAAATGTAACATAACTTGGCAATATTGGTGTTAGTTATTGTGGAAAGCATAATATAGTTTGAGTAATTGTTCCAAAAGATTTTTTAGGATTGAAAATTAATGGTTGTGACACTGCTCAAGGAGTTCTTGTGCTTCTCTTCTTCCTTGTAATTTTACTTAAAAATAAACATTTCAGTTTGCCAATTCTCACATCAACAACTACTGTTGATTTTGAAGCTACTTTAAAAATAATTTTATTTTTATAAATTTATATATAATTTTAATAACTTTAATATTAGTATAAGGTTAACATACCAGTTTTTTATATTTAGAGTATGAGTCTTTGGGGTCCAGAGAACCTGTGAATATCAGTTTTGGGAAACTTAGGTTCTAGCTCATTCATCTCCTTTACTATGCAGAGAGCTTTGTTTGTCAGTGTTGTGAACACAGTTGCTTATGGGTGCCATCACTAGAGAATACTGAAATGGAAACATACTGAACAGTTCATTAGCAGTGTCATCAGCTGTCAGTTGTTTCATTCCATCTTGCATGACTAACATTTCCTTTGTTCAGGGTGAGTTTTTTTTGTTTTCTTCTCATGGTTCTGTGTTTTCTTATTACTGCTACTTAATAATTGCTAAGCAATCTGTCCTCATTTCCATCACTTACATGCTTTCCTCTTTTGAGATCATTGAAGAGTCCTTTGTTGTTCACCTTGGTCCCTTTTCACACTTCCTATCCTTTCTTACCATTGCCATAATTTGAGCTTGTTATCTTGATATTATTTGGTAACTCCCAACTCTGGTGTAACCCTTTTCATCCCTTTTATTTTCCTCCCATGAAACCTTAATGAGCAATGTTACAACATCACTGTTGAGGTAGAGAAAAGATGAAGGAAATGAAGCTTTTAAAATTGTGTTTAGGTGCTGTGGTGTCTAAGCAGCTTGGGATTGCTCTACTGTCAGTATTGGAATCCAAGAGTGTGGAGCATTAAATATACATCCTCTTTTCTCTCCTTCACCTGTGTCCCTTCAGGGGCAGCTGTGAGGCAAGGGCTCTGTGCCTGTCTCTTCTGCCACTAGGTTTAGTTTGGTTTCAGTAAACCGGTGCTTTTCTAGGAATAGCAAAAAAGACCTTAGTAATAGCATAGGACTGCACATTTATTGACTCTTATTTCCCCCCAGGTAAGATTCACCCTGTAGCATCTATTTTGGAGCAGCTGTCAATACGCTTTCTCATATCTTAGCAATTAGTGTTTTGAATTGCATTCTGTCTTTGCCATTTTTGCATGATGCTTTTTTAGCTTCCTTAAGGTGTTTTACTCAGAGGACACTATTTCCCTGCAAAATCCTTTGTTTGTGATTATCCTTGAGAGAGCAGGACACTAGCCTGGCCTCTAAGGAACACATTCTAAGCTGGAATCTAGTCTTCATGCAAGACTGCTAAATGACCTGGAATTGCATTAGTGATTGATCTGATTTTATTTCCTTTGCTGGTTAGACTTAGGGAAGGTACAACTTTTGGGATAAAAGATGGAGGTGTATTTTTCACTGTTGTGTCTGCTCTTGAGCATACAGTTCAGACTGATTGAAATAGTAAAGTTTTATGGGTTT
The DNA here is from genome assembly GCF_001522545.3 of Parus major. Taxonomy (NCBI): domain Eukaryota; kingdom Metazoa; phylum Chordata; class Aves; order Passeriformes; family Paridae; genus Parus; species Parus major. The sequence continues at coordinate 29,453,642 of NC_031773.1, read as the reverse complement.
TATGCATCTGTCGCTTTTTCTTTGTACCATTTCACATAAACCATTTGTATCAGATCTTTCTTGTTACATCTGTCACTATGTGCTGAATCTCTCTATGAATGTAATTTTCAGTGTTCCCTTTCTGTTCAAAACATTGTATTCTTCACTGCCTTCCCTCTCCTGTCATTAGTTGCAAGCATCTCAGCTTCTGAAAGTGTCATTTGGAGGCCCCTTCTAGTTTTTAAATATTTCTGCTCAAAGCTCTTTGTTTCTGAAAGCTCCTTCTAATAACCTTGATTCTTCAGGCTCCATTTTGTAGAAATACTCCATTCTAAAATCTGACTTTATAAACTGAAGCAAATACAGCATAAAACCCAAGCAAATTCCTTTTTTTTTTATCTTTTGCTTTCTATTCAAGTTATTGCTGAGTTCAGTTGTGGCTGAATGCTTCCAAGTCTTTTGCTTTCTTAATAATAGCAGAAAGTAGTGTTTTCTTCAAACTGCAGACCTTCCAGTCTCCCTTCTGGTAGTTGTTGCATTCATGAAGTTTAAGATTACAGCATAACAGATAGACTTGGTTTCCTTGTCCCAAGTGAATCTACCTGGTTTTTAAAGCAAGAAATGTACCATGAAGCATGAATAGTGTTACATTACCCAACAACTGGATACACTAAAGTCTTCCTTGTCCTGATGCCTGATAAGGTAGATTGATGCTCTGCACAAAAAAAAAAAAAGTCCTGTTTTGTAGCCCCTTATTTAGACAGGTCTTCCACCATGAGCTGAGCATCAGGTCAGTCTAAGTGAGGAGATCCACAAAAACTCCTGTGAGGGACTGACATGTTACTGGTTAATGGCTCTAACAATTGGCCAGTTGCAGGGGTGCTTTGCTTAGGCCAGGTTTGCATCCCCCAGCCAAACGGGAGGAGGAGAGGATTTTTGTGTGTGGTGAGGAAACCTCTGACACCTACAACTGACTGAGAGGGTGCTATCATCACCAGAGAATGACCAGGACAAACCAACTTCTGTTTAGCAACAAGCTGGATTTTGAGCCAGCTAGGGGAAAAGACTGATAAGAAACAGATCCTGTGAAAGTGGGGTGATGCTTTTATCTTGCCAATGTCCTTTACACAAATGGCTAAGGTGTAGAACTCCCCTGAAGAAGGTATTCATCCCTTCTGAAGGGGCATACCTGGCTCAGCTACAGTGATGTGAGAGGTAGCTGTCATGTCTTAATAAGGTGTCATAAGCCATCAAAGACCCTTGAAGTGCCCCCTGACACATTTCTGGGGCCTTCTACTAGAGGGTGATCTACAGTGTCGAAACAGAGAGTGGTTTCTAATGAATTGCTATCACTTTTGGAAGAATCAGTAACACCTTACTGACTGAGAAAAACGTACTCCAGAGCCTTCATTGGAAAGTGAAAAAGCTGCCGACTCTTGCTAAAATAGCCTGAAGTTTAGATGTTCAAAATAAGTAATGAGCTACTGCTGTACACCAGAGCCTGTGTGTAACACTGTGTAGCATATGAGCCTCGAGGAGTCCAATTCTGTCCTTAGTGTTCAGATTTCATTGCTTTTTGTGATTGGATTCTGGTGGTTGTGAAAATCAGCCAGGCTATTACTGCATTATATCATACTAAATGCTGTATTTAAGTGAAAGTGTGTGTGTTGTTTTCAAAAGATGGGTAAAAACATTATACAGGACACCGCCTGAGCTGAGAGGGGCAAGACGATGGATATTTCTGAGCTCTCATGGAGGCAGGTCCATCATCTGACATCACATCACTGGGATGCAAATGTAGACTGCTCCACGTAATCCAAGAGCTCAGTGACTGGCAGCTGAAGGAGAAGTGAATTTCCCTTTCACAAGACTCAAGATCAGCATATTTTTTCAAGCTTTCAGGATTTCAGTCTCAACATTTCTTTCTATTTCAGTAAAAACTAAAAATTGATTAATGTTTTTTAACATAGGATTTGTGGAAACTATGAACAGGAGCAGAAATTCCACTAACCCCTTTTTAGCAACTTCCACTAGCTTTCCTGTCAGAATTACATTTTTGTCCTTTTGTGCTTGTGCCTGTCACATACTGGGTTTATGTGAAGCTGACTGTGCTAAGGACAGCTTCCTGCAGTCTGTGCTCCCATTACTGGACTTTATCAGGACAGCTCTGCTGCTTCAGACACAGAGAAATTTGGCTCGGTAAGAATGCCCACATGCTGCATATAAAACAGCCAAGCTTTGACTATTCCTACCTGGTTTGTGCTGGTAGAGACAGGAAGCCATGGTACCACACAGCCAGAGCTCCAGTCTCAACTCCTTTCATAAGGCTCCTTCCTCCAACTGCAGTAATGCCAGTGCATAATATCACAGGGATCAGCTGCTGTGCTCAGAGGCTGATGAGAGAGCTTGTTTGTTCCTGTTCAGCTACCTGGGGTTACAATATATGGCTCTTCATCTTCAGATCTCACGCTTAAAGAGGTTGATAAAGGAAGTTTGTTTATCATTCCCAGTTGCCTAATGCATAAAACAGTTTGTTCTAGTCTTCATCATTTTCCCCCACTAATTCCCTGTGCTGATAATTTGCCATCCTTCAGCCTGCCTGTGCTCTCTGTCATTGCCAGTTCCTGACTGAATATAATATGTGCTTGTCAGAGCAAGGAGGATGTTTTGAATAATGTCAAAATAATAGACCAAAGAGTATTTTCAGGCACCTCAATGTGTTCAATATCCTTGTGTACAAAATTCCCCCAGGCAGGTAATGCACACTCACAAATTTCAAAACTTAATAAGATAGATATTTCCAAACTGATGAGCTTCTGTTGGGACATTGTCAAAGACATGTGACAGTTAAATGTCCATGTGCCTCGAAAACTCAGGAAAAAGCAGCTGCATTATGGAGCCTATGGGAGCAGTGCTACATCCAATTTTGCAGTTTTATTACAGGCCACAGGCACACTTAAACTAATCAGTCTTGGGGAAGAGAAGGGAAACTGGGCAATGAAGTGAGTGATGAGACCAAGCCCCCCATCATTATTTTCCATGATTTTAGGAAATTGCCTCATGTTGAGATTTGTCCCGCTTTTGTGCATAGCTTCATGTCTCAGACAAATTCCTACCTGGAAATATGTTGTCCTGTAAGTTCAAGATTTGGATTATTTTGTCACCATTCCTGTACTTGTGTGCTACCACTGCTGCTTTAGGAGCAGATTGTCACATGTGAAATTTATGATAGAATCACAAAATAGTCTGAGTTGGAAGGGACCCAGAAGGATCATGAAGTCAGCTCCTAAGCAAGTGGCCAATATGAGCCCAAGACCCTGGTGTTATTAGCATCGTGCTCTGACCAACTCAGGTGGAACATCTGATACTTTCAGAGATAGTTAATTAAGAGATTTGCCCAAGTGTAGAGATGAGATTCTCCTCACTGGCAGGAGAAGGTAAAAATGTTTTCTTCTGATAGGGAAGGCAGCTCTGGGTGTGCAAGGGACTCAGGGCAGAGAACATACACTGAACTTCTCAGTGGGGGAGAATTCTGGCAGGAGCCATATAGAAACAGAAAATTAAAAGGAAAAAACCTTAGAGCAAGTTTTGGGCTCATGTTACAGCTAAGAGGGCTACTCATTGAAGATTACATTTGATTAAATACCCTTTTCCCTTCCTAACTCTACAGCTAGCATACTGATTCAAGAAAATCCGTGGACTATTTATGAAGTGAATTTTGTGAAGGGAAAGCTATAAACTAGATTTGATTTGTTTAATTTATTTGACAAGCTCTGAATCTGACCCAGCTTGGGAGAAAGGACATGCTGTGAGGGAAAGAGAGCACAAGGCCTTTATCTTTACTGAATTATTTCTGGCAGCAAAGAAAACCTTTGGCTCTTCAATTATTTCAGTCCCATCCTGGTGTTTGTTTCCTGTCACCCAGTCCTGGATCATCTGATTTGTCATATAGGGTCATGGTTGCTTTTTCCTCTTCTCTATCTAATGCTAAAAATGAGAATCTTGATTTCCCTCCTTACTCAACAGCCTACCAGTAAAATATATTGTGACAGTAAATTTTGAAACTTCACAGAATTGCCTAAAATCCTGTATCAGGGGAAACTGAGCCCAGACAGCTAAGGCACAAACTTGGAAATTGGTTTTCCAGGGGTAACATGTCTTAGGACATGTTACAGCATAAGAGGGTTAGGCATGTAGGGAGGGTGTAAATGCCAGGATAAACAGATAGAAAGAGACAGGAGTGGCCAACTGTTGGCTCAAGGGAAGATATTCTTCCCTGAAATGACTCACTGGCACTATTTAAAGACAATAAACAAGTCAGTAGAGAGCCACAGCTTTCTGCTCTGACAGAGAAGGACCACGGCTTTATGCTCTGATCAAAAGAGCAGTTTGCCACAGCTCCTTGTTCTTTCTGCCCTGATTTATCCCAGAATCCTCAAGATACCATACTAGCTGATGCAGATTTTTTCTGATTACTGATTCATTCTCTCAATATAGTGTGTTGATTTATGGATAAATAGGATGCATTGGCTGTACCGAGCCTACTGATCCTGTTTGAACACAGTCATGGAAACAATGCTTCTTATTAAAGTAATATAAATAGAATGGCAAAGTCAAGCACTCAAAAGGCTTATATTGCCAGTAATGCCCAAAGTGATACTTAGCTTTATTCAATCCATTTTTTTATTTTTCATATGGTGGTATAATCTTTAATTACATGCTTCACCAAATTTCTTACCTTCTAGTGGCCACAGCTTAGAATGTTTTTATCTTCTAAACATGGATGGTTTGTTTGAAACACTGTAGCTTTTTTCCAGGAAGATTTTTGGTGCCTGCATTTAACCACCAAGAGGGCAAACTCTCTGCAGCACAGTTCATGCTTTTGAGCTTTTCATAATACAGTTGTGTTATCAAAAACATCTAGCTGAGTTGCAGCCACAGGAAGCAAAGTAAAATGAAACTAGTGGTCCTTCCTCAGCTGGGTTTTATAAGTTTCTTGATAGCATGGGTGACAGCCGTGCACAGTCACCCTGTTCTCCCTATTGAAGTGCTCCTCTGTTTCCTGTCTGTTTGGCACCAGAGTCACCCGACAGACATGCACACACTTCTGTGTGTGTGCTGGTTCAGCTGGACCACGTGCCAATGTGCATTTTCTTTATGTTAGACTGGGAATGAAAGATCAAAGTAAAATCTAAAACATCAATATATTTCTAATTAATTTTTGAGTGCCTTGCTCCAATAGACCTTCATTGTTTTGGGGTTTTTTTAAATTTTTTGTTGCTGTTATTACTGCTCTGATTTTTCTTCCTACTTTTCTTTTATTCATAAGTACTAATTAACTGTGCCTATGAGCCATAACGCTTCCCTAATGAACAAGCCATGAGCTTTGTCAAAGTACCTTAAAAGACATGGAAAAAAACACTTCCAGCTGAGCCAAACACAGCACATCTTCTCGTGTCAGTCAGGTTGAGAGCAGCTCCATTGAGCCGCCCTTTGGAGAGCTGCTGGAGCAATTAAAATCAAGCCTGGAAGCAGCCAGAGCAGCGGTGCTCAGACACGGCACCACGGGTGAGTAGCTTGCTAGGAGAAACACTGGGGAGGCTGTGCTAGGAGGAGGGGGGCTTCCTGGGGGCCTCCTGAAGCTGTGCCTACTCTGACTGGGGACATGGCCCTCCAAATTCCCCTAAAATTCACCACAGTTAAGAAAAAAACCATCTGAGGACAGAGTAAAAGGAAAATGTTTCAGGGAAGAGCCAGCTCAGCAGGAGGATGTGGAGCTAGTGTAATTGGGGGTGCATGGGAGGTTCATGCAGCTTCACAGGAAAGGCATTGTAAATGGAGAGGAAGGATCAGTTCTTTCAGGGAAAATGCAAAGTGGGAGAAATGGGTTGATTTACTGCCTCTGCAATAACAGAAAATGAGATGTGTCTGTATCTCCATCCCTTCTTTTTCAGGCAGATACAAAACCAAAATAGCTCTTCAGTGCTTTTATGTTCTGTAACGAAATAGGCAAAAGAATGTACTGTGAAGAAATAATCTAATTCACTCTATTTCCTAATTTTTTATGCATTTTCAGTGAAAGATCCCACATTGAACTCTTTACAGTGTTAACATAAGAGTTAACATGGGAAAGAAATGTTAATGGGAAATGTTAATGGGAAAGAAAGAGTAGAAATGGGCCTCCATTTGGAGAAATTAAAATCTTTAAATATAATACCAAATGAAATTGTTATTGTGAGTCATTGTGTAGCAGAGGCAAAAGCAATGGATGTTTGATTTGCAAAGTTCCTGCTTTTCATTCAAGGCAAATGAAGCAAATGCAATTATATTGCATGAAGGAGTTTTCTTCAACTGGCTTGAGTTGTGATTCACTTCATTTAGACCAGACATGCCGTAAGAATGAATGTTATGTAAAATAGACAAAGGTTGCTGGAACGCTGCAAGAATGAAGCTGCAAGGGGCTAAAAAATACCTTTCCTAAATTTCTACACTTCTTGCACATTGTCCACGGAACAGAGCCTGGAAGAAAGTCATAAACAGCATTTCTCAGTCTGTGCTTGCTCTGCTGTCTGGAGACATCTCTTGTGCCATACAGCCACAAGAATGGAAGGTGAGGGATGGTGGGGGACAAAAAGGATCAGGAGCCTCTCTTTGGCTGTCAGACCAGTGTCCAACCTTTTCTACACCCCACTGCTTGTTGAAATCATAGCAATTCTTCCTGTGCAAAGGCAAGTTTGTGAAACACTGAATGAAAACTCTGCTTAGAGCTGTGTCACCCATTACCCTCACCAGCTGAGAGCTTCCAATAGCATATGCAAATCACATATTTTCCTTCTGGCTTTAGCATCACTTTTCCTCAGTTAAAGACACCATGTGAAAACATAACAAATACGAATATTTTGTGATTCTTTGGTGCTGCTTTGGACTTCACACTACAGTCTTGTTCATGACACAAAGAAAAACAGGGTTAGAGCAACATCGATTTTTTTCTCATAATGCTCTTTTATATGTGAACATTAATGGAAGAAAAGCAAAGCAATGAATAGCTTTATAGAAAAGCTTCCACCAAAGGGAAATTAAAAGAGGAAGATGAGATTAAGCTTGTGTGATCACATCAAGTACACTGTGACTTTCTGTTTGGTTGCTACGCTGTGCTGGAAAGCCAACATTAAACCTGGTGTAGAAAATAAACATGCAGAGAGGAATGTCCAGTCAGAACAACCCAACTGCCAGTTTCATAATTACATTTGTAGCCTATAACTTTTTTCTTGGTCTTCCTCAAGAAATATATAAAAAAATAAGTAGAATAAATAAAAATTTCAAATAAAAACTAATCTTGAAAAAAAAAGAACAAAAATAAAAAAGCACCATTAGAAAAACTGGCATAATGGAAACAGCAATAAAACCAATAAAACAGGCTGAGCACATTACAGTGTGCCCAAAAGCCAAGACTTTGAATGCAAATTAAGGTAAAAATAAAGTCTGGCTTTTTCTTTTTCAAGCTGTTCTATACTCTTGATTTGTACAACTTGCATTCATGAGCACAACTCTTGCTATTTCACATTCTTATTTAAGAGGGCTTTTTATCCTGAGGCATTAAAATTACAATATTCCTGCTGGAGTCTCTCAAGTTGTTTAATAATTCTGTGGTTTAATTATTGAAATGATTGCAATTTACATTCAGCGCGTCCAGCAGCATGATGGGGATTTGAAGGTTATGATATATTCTCAGCAGTAGAAGAAATATAAACAGTCTTCACTCTTGTTGGCTTCTTCACATAAAATAATGATGGGAAGAGAGGCTTTTTGGAGGTTCAACAACACAAAGAGGACTTGGGACCCAAATTACTGTAGCAGATCTTCTCTTCCACCCTAAGAGATAAAATGTCTTCAGCACATCAATTTCACTATTGAATTTTCAGTCAGCTTATGTTCCTCACATTGGGTATATGCCGACCTCCAATACCCAGAGAGGACAGAGCTGCATAACCCTCAGCAGATGCTGAAACTCCAGTTTGGAATGCTTCTTCCCTACCAACAGGGCTTAATCCTTTAGTTTAACCATACCTCAAGAGAGAACTTGGTGCCTCTACACACTTCCTAGGATCAGATGGATGAACATCAGAGGGAAAAATGCTGGTTCAAGTACCTCTGTCATCCTTACAGCACAGCCAGTGCCCTAGGATATCCTTGGCATTGGGTCCTAAATGCCTCTGAAAAACCAACTTTGAATGACTTGATTAGATCATTGGATAATTGTCTGCTTTGAAAAAAATGTGGAAGAATATGGTAGAATACAAAGATACCAAATTTGACCTCTCTTTAGCTTCTGGGAACAAGTTTCATGACTAGTTTATAACGGCATGAATACTGGATTGATTGCCTCAGGAGCAATATCCAGCAGGTATCCAAGGCCACATATCTTGTGTAAAGTCCCATGCCAACACTGAGGGAAACAAAACATGGTGTTTTCTGCAGAGCATTCCTTTGCCTTAATATTGGTTGTACTTGTAGCAGTCAATCTTGGTGTGCATATTGGCCATTTGACTTGGATGTATATCACAATCTTTCCCTCTCATCTCACTCCTTCCTACTGTGGAAATAAAACCCAGATTCAGGGGGAAAGGAGCACGCAGTAGGTTCTAGGCAGACCTCCAATCTGGATGGCCAAATCCCAAATTATTAGGTGTGGTGGTCCTCTGCTGGAAGACCTGTTAAATAATTTTCTTAGGGGAACCACTGAGGTCTCCACTTGCATTGTACCAAAAGTCTTCATTCCCAGGGTAGATTCCCTCATCTATCTCCAAAAAAAAGTGAAAAGGGTTGATGAAGAACTGAAACATGCTGGAGACAAAGAGTATGGGTTGTCCAATGTGTTTGTAGGCACAGTAGGAATCCATGCATAGACATAAATTGTCGGAGAGAGAAAATACCTCAAGATCAAAGCCATGTTCAATGCGGGGGAGAGCCTCAATATAGCTCAAATATAGCATAGTGAGCAGATGTCTACTACCATAAGTGTACTTAGGCCTCCCTGGATTTACAGTAACAGCAGAGAATCACAGTCTCTTTCATTCAAAAATTATAGCAAAAATCTATGATGCCAGTCACCTTTTATATCAGACTACGAGGCAACAACACTCACCTACAGTAAGAGATCTGCACTAAAGACAAAAAGAAACAGGAGAAATTAATGGAGGGAAGATTAAATTTCCATTTCTCCTCTTGAAGCCAGACTTCTTTATGTGGAGAATGGAAAATTCTTTGTAGCCAGTCTCAGGAGGTGTGGTCTAAATGGTAAGGCTGCAATAAGTGGATGTGCCTCAAAAGTAGGTATAACTTGATAAAAAAAGATATAACTCGAACTCATCAGGAGGAATTTTTTCACTGAAAGGGTGATTAAGCATTAGAAAAGGCTGCCCATGGAAGTGATGAAGTGACCACCCCGGAGGTAATCAAGAAATGACAGGATGTGGCACTTGTGCTATGGTTTAGTTTACATGGCGGTGTTCTGTCACAGGTTGGACTTGATCATCTTGGAGTCTTTCCCAGCCGTAATGATTCTGTGATTCTATGATTCTATATCAAGTTTCTGGAAAGTATTGCTCCACATCTACCCCTCCAGCTTTGAAAAACTCTACAAAGTCAGAGTTGATAAATACGTAGCAGCAATAAACCAAGGTAACAGGAGAAGCAAGTATAATGTTTAATCCCTCCTAGCACCTTTCCTCTCAAACATCATAGGAGAAGTTGTTTGAAATGAATGGTTTGCTTCAAGTTTTGTTGAAAATATTATCTAAAAACTCACTGAGTATGGCTACTGTGGATACATTGAACTTTTTTCACTCTGCCTCAATTCATTGGACTCTGGGATAGACAAAATTAATGGAAGAAGTTTCAAATAAAACCCATGGGTGATTTAGTATACAAAATTACTATTAATGAACTCTTAAGAACAGGACTAACGTGAATTCTTTATGATGATGTCTTTTAAAACTATTTTATTTTTCTATTTTAAAGCTGAATTTCTGGAAAACAATATTGAGGTATGAAATGTTCCCATTTTATGACTATTCTGGAGTAATACAATAAAATTTTTCTGACAGATTTACTGTTTTTAATTAGAATCAAAAGTGCAGACAAAAGTCATGGTTATAAGAAAATGTTATATTTTCATTAATATTTTAATAGAGACATTTTCTGGGCAGTCATTTTGCCCAGAATAAGTCAAGTCTTCAAATATTTGATTTCAAATGTAAGTGGAAAAAATATTGATTTAAATACAAAGTATTAAGTATATGAACCAGGTACTGCCTTGAGGAAATAAACTAGTGTGGAACAACAGCAAAAGAAAAGAACCAATTTTGATCTTTTTATTAGACTGCTGGCAACAATTATATGAAATTCTGACTGCCTGAAATCAGGTCTCAGACAATTTCTTTTTGTAATATAAATACAAATATGTGATTAATGTAGCATTTCCTGAATGGATACTAAAATTATTTCATCTTTTTGATTAATCTCTTAGGCACACACTGCAGTTCACATTGGAAAAGAAAATCGCATACAAATGTACTGAGGCAAGAATACATCCCTCCTAGTTAAAATGCACGCTCTGCTCTGTGTGCATCCATTGTTTGTAACCCACTGTGAGGAGAGGAGAATGGTTCTAAACTGTACTGGTAGCAAAATCCAGCCTCTTCCTCCCCTTGCCCACCATTACTTGTCACACCTCTGAAAATGCATATGGGATTGTGGGTGAAATGTAGTTTTCAACTGAGTATGAAAAGCAGAGGACTTTCATTTACTCCTACATAAATTGGTTTTCTAATCTCTATTTACATGTGATAAACAATGTCAAGATTAGTTTTATCTATTTTTTTTGCACTATAAGGGAAATTTGAAACCCTTTCCAAGAAGCCAGTCACCAGGTACATGAGTACTTTCCAAAAGTGCTACCTTGAATCCTGAAGCTGTTTGACCCAGAGAGTCAAAGCCAAATTTCTCTCAGCAAGCCTGACTGTAGGCTAGAGTGCCTATCTCTGTGTTGTGCACCATTACATAACCATGCCCATCATCACACCTGGCTGGAGCTGGTTCTCACAGTTTCCTCCCACAATTGCACCTCACTCCAGTAAATCTCAGCCACTGCAGCTGCAGCTGTGTGCCTCAGGACTGCTCTTGTTTTTCCTATCACCCCATGAGACATCCCATTTACAGGAAACTTGATTTATCTTTCTTGTCTCTGTATCAAGACCAATAATTACATTCAGACAGAGCAGATGACAGCATCTGGATGTGATCTGAAGATGGCAGGAGAGGGAGAACTGCCTGCTCTTTGGTTGTGGTTTCTAAATTTCAGTTCATTACTGAAATGACTTCCTAAGTTCTAGCAGTACTTAAGCTGTAGCTGGAATACAGCTTAACTTCCAGATACTACTTTTTATTAGGGTAGGTTAATGATCTCCTAAGTATCTCTTGTTTTCATTGCCCCAAAGCGCTTATGGGTGATTTTTAAACTGTCTTGGAAAGTTTGGTGAACTTCACAGCACTTTATATTGTTTCCATACAACACCATTTTCACCACAACATTTTGATATTTAACATATAGACTTATTTGTCAGGGAGCATAGAACCACGGAATCATTTAGGCTGAAAAAGACCATTGAGATAATTGAGTTAATTGTACAAGAATATAAGATGAGAAATTAAATAAGGTATAAAGGTTTAAAGCATATCTGCATTCAATCTTAAAACCCTCAGGACTAGTGTGAGGCCTGTCTTTTAAACCCCTCTGTTAGTTCACACCATGCACAGCAGTGTAATGCTGGGGCTGGCATATATCATGGGATAATGTGCCTTTAATCTAAACTGTGTTGAGCTTGTGTCCACACTAAGAGCCATCACTGTGACTCTTCAAGTGGGGTTAGCTCCCAGCACCACCTCTTGGTGTCCTTGCCCACACCAAACTGCAGGGCAGGACAGCAGACCGTGTTTTAGCACAGACCAGGCAAACACCAAAACTGTGTAGTGCTGGCTCTGCATCCCAGACCATCATCTTCACTGGCAAGAGCAGCCACCTGGCACAGACACAGTCTTCTGACTGAAATCTATCTGCACAGTGCCACTCAGCTGTGGGTGTGGATGTGGATGTGTTTGTGCTGAGCTGGGCTGGGGCTGGCTGGGATGTTTCTGAAGAGCTGCTCCTGGATTCAGGAGATGGTTCATAGCAGCAGCTCTGCTTGGGTGAGAGCTCAGTTTGGAGTGCTCTTGACAAGCAGAAGTGTTAAGCTGTTACAAGCGATCCATTATCACCCTTGACTTGTTTGGCTCCTTTCTGTATCTTTCTTGGGAGCACTGCAAAAGCCAAACTTGGGTTTACATAGCTCTGCTCCTCCTTGGAAGTCTCCTTAATCTTTTGGAAACTGAGTGTGGCATAAAAATGACACACAGAAGGCACAGGTCTAGTAACCCTAACTCTGCCTAGCCTTAAAACAAGCAGTATACCAAAAAGCTTTTTCTTTAGTCTGTCTTTCTGAAAATAGTACTGGAAAGACACAGACATTCTGTTTCAATTAAACGACATGAAGATGCCATGAAGCAGCCCAGAAGAAGACAAGACTTTGCTAGGTTTCTCTGCTAGGATCAGAAAGACTACAGTGTTTTTCCAGTCAGGGTTTGTTGTCCAGTGCCTTGCAATAGGTTGGTAGGGATCTTCAGGAACCACAGAAAAGACCAAGAAGACATTTCCATTCTCACCTCTTCTCCTCCATTTGAAGGTTTGGTTTCCTCACCATGAGCCTCATTCAGACTTGGATGCTTACAGCACTTTTCCAACAGGCATGCCAAGACAAACACACAATCTTCTATGGAGTGTAGAAAAGATGCTAAAATCTTTCCTCTGGCCTGGAAAGTAAGGATAGAAAATAATTTCTCATCATTTCAAGGTCAATATCCCGCTTGTCTAACTGTTTTCTCCTTTCATTTAATAAAGCTTCAATTACTGTGTTTGAAATGAGATGCAGTTAACAAAAGAGAGGAGGAATCTTCTCTGCCCTGTTTCTCAGTGTGGTTCAAAGTTCAGGGATCAGATGAGATATGGAAACTGAATTTCCTCAAAGGAAGCAGGGAGTAGTCTAGAGATTTCATGTGATGTGTGACTCCTCTCACTTCAGAACAATTGTGTAAAAGAAAAAAAAAAGGAAAATAAAAAAAAAAATAATAAGAAAAAAGATAAAGTCATCTTTGCATACTTCCCACCCTGGCTGGAGCTTTTCTCTAGTCAAATGATTCATTACACCCTAACCAGACCTGAAACCGAATATATTTGTTCAAGTCTTCTTCACAGGAGCAAATTTCTCACTAAGACATCTCCATATGCTTAGTGCTGTAATATAGTAATTATTGAAAGATGTCACTAAAGGAAAGTCATTCATAAGGGTATTTTTAGAAGGGCATCCTGCTTTCCTCATGCTATCCTCAATTATTTTAGGTCTGAGGATTGTGAGACAGGCTAAGAACCCTCTGCTTTCTGACAGAACAGTTCTGCTTAATTAGAATAACATAATTTGGAAGAGCAGACACAGATCAAATGGTATAAAAAGAAACCAGACCACAAAACAAGAGAGTAGGCTCATATTTGTCACCAGATCTGATTTTTACCCTTCACCAACACATAGTTTACCCATTTGAAGTGTTTTTGCATTTCTGCTATATGTGGTGCTATCAGATCTTAATGAGCAATTTTCACGTAACAGTAAAATAAATAGGCTCCCAAAACATATCAGAGACACCTTCTCTGTATATTATTTTCATGTCAAAATTAATTCTTAAAAAAGATAAGTTGTGAAGGGAGCCTTACAGAAATTATTCTGAAATATTATGCTGCTAAAACTGAAGCCTTATTTTCTTAAACTATCTGCAAGATCAGTATTTTTCCTAGATGGAGAATCTGCAATATTGGCTAAAAACACCTAAGCAATTCCATAGCCATTTCTTTGACTTTTTGAAAGTTATTTTCCATCCTCATATTGCAATTTCTTTAGCATACTATTGAAGGAGTAAATGTCACCATTTCTTTGACTTTTTGAAAGTTATTTTCCATCCTCATATTGCAATTTCTTTAGCATACTATTGAAGGAGTAAATGTCATTCCTGAGTTATTCCCCACAGCTCAGAATTTTTAATGGTCTCAGTGGGAGCAGGTTTGCTCTCAAGTAATGTATTGCTGTGCCAACACAAAATATATTTGGATGTCAGTCTTGTAAAATGTGAGAAATGAAGCCAGAAAACTTATATGTACTACCAAACTTCTTCCAGTCAGATCCCCAGACCTGTCAAACTGTTAAACAAATGTCACCAACATTTGTGATACCCCCTTGACATCAACTGGATGGAGAACTTATTTCTGAAGGACTTCAGGTAACGCTGGGAGGCTTCAAGCTGTCCAGGAGCCATTAGACCAAGTTATCCTTCAGCAGAAGCATCTCATCATATGCAGAGCAGCTCCTGAAGCTCTTCAGCCTACAGAATGGCATGTTCACACAGCCCATAAGGAGCTTTGCTTTGGTTGTGTGGGCTGGCAGTCAGGAGCTACACACACGGTTCTCTTGTTGCCATAGAGGTGGCACGGCCACGAGAGGGGCTGCCGAGTAAACAGGCGCAGTACGCAGCCATATCGTTCTAACCTGCTTGGTTATGTGCAAATCACCACCCACACCCACTGAGTGAAGGGAAAAAGGAGAAAAATAGCAGTGAGATCCCTAGTTATTTCCCATCTGGTAGGAAACTCCTGGCACCATGGTAGACCTGGTGGCAGCAGAGGAGGAGGAAACCCTCCATCACTGCAGTGCAACTTGCTGCTTGTTCTTGCAGTGAGTGAAATCAGCATGCAGGTTGGACTGCATTTATTCTGGTATATCATGACATAAACTACTGAAAAAGCAATCAAGAGCCATTACATAACAGAGGGATTGATCTAATGGAAGATTCTTTGTCTAAAATTGTGGTTATTAATTCTTGTACTCCCACGATATGTATCAGCTATGCTGGATATGCTCATTCAAAATCCCAGTCCTATCCAGACAAAGATATGCTCATCTCCTGTGATTTATTTTAGCTGCTTTGTCTCAGTATTAAGCAGCCTCCTTGTTTAACATTGTTGGAGCAAGTGAAGATAAAGAGAATGCCAGTTTTGACCTTAATGAGTTGCCATTGCCTAAAAAATTGTAAATGTTGGGCTGTTGCTTTCATACAGTATGAGGTATTGTAGCATAGACATTATTTTATTAGGTCATATTGAAATATTTCTCTACCTTCTATAAGTGCATTTGTCAGGTCACAATTAACAAACTATTCATTGTGAAGTCAGTTCATTTCACTTAAAGTAATAGAGTCACTCTTCTGAAATTTTGTTGCTTTACAAGGTATTTGTCTTTATTCATGAAGCCTGTGGATACCCAGGTAATTTTATTTTTAAACATTCAAACTCTGAAAATGAGTCATTTAATACACCCTCTTCTGTCTCATGTAACACATATTAGCTTCTTAAGGGAATAATCCTGAAAAGAATATCTCTTTATATCACCCAGAATACATTTCCCACATTTGTTTAGGCCGCCGTTGGTAGAATTAATATTTTAATGTGGGATATGTGTCTAGTCTAAATATGACTGAGAAATAGCACATTTCCATAGTCATCCAAGATACATAAGGTATTTCCTCTTTGCCATAAAAAACAGGCCTGAGAAAAGAATGCCATGAAATACCAAATGCAAATTTCACAGACCCAAAAATTAGATGGCTACACTATTTTTTGGAAAAGTTACATTAGCTAGTAAGGAGAAGTTACCCTCGAGCTGAGAGCTGCTAGTCAGTACAAAACTAATATTATTTTCCCTTTTTTATCTTTTTAAGAAAAGAGACAAAGCTATATCTTCTGGACCCTTAAAAATAGCAGTTGTTATATGAGCTGGTTTCACAATAATACTTCTCTTGTTAGAACTCCCAATAGGGACTCCTAGCACTGAAAGGGAAAGAAACGTATTTTCCATCTACCTTTCTTCATGGCCAGGGAATGTAATCAAGTACAGCATTTCCAAAGTGGGTTGGTTTGGTTTTTTGGTTTGTTTTTGTTTGTTTGTTGTGGGTTTCTTGGTAAGTTTTGTTGTTGTTGTTTTGTTTAGTTTGGGGTTTGTTTGGGGTTTGTTTTGGGGGTGGTTATTGTTTTTTGTTTGTTTTTCCCCTTTATGGGTTTTGTTCTGTTCTCTAAGAACTGTGTACCTCTTCAGATGAAAACTAAAATTCACTTTGCTTTGTTTGAGTGATGGTGAAGGATAGGAAATGTCCATTTATGCTGAGTAGGATTCAGAAGCTTGAGTGGGAGCTGGGCAGAGCCTATCAGTTTAAAACCCCAGGTGCATACCAGGGGTGGAAGTCATGGTTATGCTGCTACTGTAGTCTGGAGACCATTGTTTGCTATGCAGCCAGATGATACTGCAATGTGACAGCTTAATTCCCTTCCTCCCCAGTAGCCTGGCTACGGGCATGCTGCCATTGCCAGCTCCATTTGATGCTGTCCTGGGACAATATAAGTCACCACATCTACACCAAAACCATGCCAAGAGCACTGTCTAACAGCACTTCCTCCTTGCTGGTATTTTACTAAAGCAGATTTACTATTTTAATCTTAGTATTTTAAGTATTTTACTAAAGCAGACCCAAGCTACAGGACTGCCCTAAACTCTTCCCATGATAATTCAAGCCCTACTGTCTGAAACCAGCATAACATCTTACTGGGAATTCTACTAGGTGATAGGGCAGGAAAATGTCAAGTAACAAGACTTATTGTCAGACCTCTTTGTTTTCTATTCTAATAATTTTTTGCAAATGAGTCTTATCTCTTGAAAAAAATATCACTTATCCTGTCCAATATGCATTAGAATCACACAACAGAAGAAGGATTGGGTAAAAGTTCTTTCTGCCACAGAAACAGCAGGACTTGGAGAGATGTGACTTACTCAAAAACAATTTCTTCCCACTTTTTTTTTATTTCCTATTTCAGTCCACAATTCCAGTTGCTAGCAAAAGAGGAATCAAAGATATTTCACAAAAAACCAGAAGATTGGCTTTCAATTTCTATTTCTTTTGTGACCTACAAACAATGTTTCTTTTAAAAGAAGCTTATTTTTACTTGCGCTCCTTGAATTGCATAAACTGCTTTCTTACAAAGAAAACCACAACACTTTTGATCATGAAAGGTAGTTATTTGTGTGAAGATCAATATAAACTCAAAAGTTACATTTTGAGAGGCCCAAGTTACAACCAGTATTGGACATTTGCTGAAAGCAATTTGGCCAAGTGCAGAAAATGTTTTTACAGCCTTACTGAAGAGGTGATGCCATGTGGCACTGAGCGAGCACTTCTAGAAGAATAGCAGACATGAGAATTACCTATTTGGAAAAGTGTTGCAGATTATGAACTGGCTTGGTACAATGCAATCGACATCAGAATTTGAGTTTTCTTAATCCATAGGGAAAAATTAGAATCAAAACATTTTATTCAATGTTTTTGATACTGCATTTAAAAATCATGTTTAATTAAATATAATTAAATACAACCATGAAAAATTCAAAAGATATTTTGATTATTCTACTATGGACAACTAATTTTCAAAGTGATCATTATTTTTCAAGGAGCAGGAAGAAAAGATAATTTATAAGGAAAAGAGAAGAAACCTCTTCATGTTAAAGGATCGTTCTTCTGTTTTACCATTGATTAAAATGAAAAAAAATTTACAGTACTGGGACTGATAATGAGCCTAAGTTTGTCACCCATAGTCATGCTATTTCCCAGAATAATGAAGGAGCGCAGCACCTGGTACTTAATCAAGACCTACCTTGTTTTTTTCATGTAAATCTGCTGCATTGAATTTTACTTAGATCTGTGGAAAAATAATTAAAAAATCACATCCTGGGATATATTTCTAGTATCACCTACTTTAAAGTAAGTGTAATGAAACATGTAATTTTTATTTATGTATATTTTTAATACATCCATGTATGTATTTAAATCATGTAATCTTAATTAAAGTTTCATAAAAATGAAAGAATTAGGATCTTTTGACCATGAATGCAAGTTGCAAAATAAAGAAAGAGGGTAAATAAATTAGTATCTAGATAAACTTATTGATTAAATGAATCTTGTTAAAAGCACCAGATGCAAAAAAGACAAAAGACTAATTGTCAGCATCAGTGGTGCTAATTGAGTGATTGACTTGCTGGTTACAATGAACCACTGCTGTTATAATTCTGTGAGAATTGTTTGCTCTTGAATTATTGTCACATGTTGAAAATGCTGTTTGGAGGCGTATTTTATATGCAATTATTTTGTCTATTTATATAGAACACATTTTCCCAGGAAAACATCTCTTATTGTAAGTTGGGATTTTTGTAGTATGCAAGTAATTTTTCTATAAACAATATTGACTAGACTAATATTGGATGGTCTTATTTTTAAAACTCTACACAATGTCTAATTTGTCTACATTTGTCATCATTTTTGATCCATGAACTTCTTCTAATTGCCACTGAATGTCATTTGCAATCTCATGGAAATTTAGAAATAATGAGTGAAAAATCAGAAGCTCTTCAGCTAGTGGAAGTTGAGAAGTGTTCAAGACATAGCAGAGGTTCACAAAATGACATATGACTGAATACTCATAAGTGAAAAACCCTCTAATTAGACCTAGCTGAGCTGTGGGAATATAATCAACAACCTCCCATTGATAACAATACTTAATTTGAAAGATCTTCCAAATATATGACTTTGTCACATCATGCATTTAATTTATGTAATTGGAACAGCAAAAAATATGAATAATTATCAAGAGACTGACTGGATGTGGTTGTCATGTTCTTAATGGTACTAAAAAAAATGAAATTAAAAGCCATGAATATTTTCAATAATTGGAAAACAGCATGTCTTTGCTTGTAGATTTTGCCTTGTCTTCTGTGTTGGTGCTGTGCAAATACCTCGGAGTACTCCTGAAGAGAAAGAGATGAGAAGATATCTGTTTTACTGCCTCTGGTTTCTGAAATCCACTTTATCACATCTTTGTATACAAGGATTTTTGTGCTCCATAAAGCTCATACCGGCAAGTGTCTCCTGTGTAGGAACTAGATGGATGATCAGGAGGAGACTGAAGTCTTTAAGACCCAGTCAAAATGGTAGAAAACTCTGACCTGATGTTTTGTCCTGCAGCATTTTTGCACCTGAACTACACTCACAAGAGTTTCTAGCTCTTCATCTTCAGTTACCCCACTACCAGGTCTCATAGCTTAATTCTGCCTTATGCACATCTTGGGGGAGGAAAATGTTTGAACCAATCATTTTGGAGGAGCACTCCATCATAATAAAGAAAAGGCAAGGAGTAATGGCAGAACCTGAAGCAACCTATTATCCCAAACATGTTTCTTTCTTTGTATACATCCTTGATGTATACAAATGACCTAGATTTGATGGATTTAGCTCAAGGTTTCACTTTGCACCTCTGCAACCCTCCTTTGCTGAGGCTCAAAGGATCCTGAAGGAGCCAGCTAAAGAGTTGTGTGCAAAGACACTCAGCGAGCAAGACATGCACAAATTCAGAGTGCGTTTTCTCACTGGAGAAATCTGCAGTTACTGGTTTTATAAGGACAAAAGTGCTAGTGAATTTTCTTATTCAGGCTAATCACAGGATTTTGTGTCAGTCATGGAAGACTGCCTGAGGTAGATCCAAAATAACACCTTGCCTTCCCACCTACTCAGCATTTAAGTTTACTGTGTACTGTGCATAGGAGTACAGAATAAACACGTTATTTTTAGAATTTTTAAAGTTAGTATTTTAATGACTCTGGGATCTCTAACAGAGAGAAAGCAAAGGAATCCATCTTGTGTCTTTGTATGTGGTGTCACGTATGTACCAAACAGAAACACTCTGGAGTCATCAAAATGTTCTTTCCTTTTTCTGTGACTGAATGTGCTGAGGTAATTCCCTCAAAAGTAATTTTTAGGAGGAGGTGTTAATTGTTATGTCGACATGTGGAAGCTTCAATATTATGCAAAAATGTTGATTTAATAGCAACACTATTAATCACTCACAAAGGGATCTGATGAGTTTACTGACATGCATAGAAAGATTTCCATTTTCTTCCAAGAGCTAAGCTTCATTATTGCTAAGCTAATGACTACTTTGAGGAAATGGCTGCCAATGACAACTGGAGAATTTCTGAAGCTGACGTCTGTTCTTGACAGAAATCAATTACTTGTAAGGCAATTATGGTAAATAAAAAATACTAAATTCAGAAAATGGAGGTATTGTTAGCCTGATGTGGCCCACACAACTGGAACATTTGATACAAGGAAATAATACACAATAAAAGAAATTACCCTTCTGTGAAGCCATTGTTACTATGTGTACAGTTTCTACAATGCTAATCAATTGCTAAGGAATTAAGTGAAAAATACTGTGCTCTTTACAAAGGGATACCTTCATCAGTATTCCAGCAAAGACTCTCTGGAAATAACTACGTGGGTCTGAATCAAAGCCTAACTCTGAATATCACCAAATTTTGGCTGAAAATATTGTGAATTTTCTCTCTTCTCCTCTGGGAACAATCACGTCTGCCTTTGCATTTTGGAGCTGTCTTCTCTGTCTTGAAGTTAGTTTAATAAGCTTCTGCAAACTGAAGATAAAATGGGTTGCAGAGCTGTCTCATCAAGAAGCATCCTTGGTCAATTTAGATTATTAAGACCCTAGCAAACTTTCATTATTGCGGTTCTCAGACTCTAGATATTACGGGAGCAGGAGGAATTGTTTGAACATCAACTTTGAGATTAAAAAATAATGCTGTAAATCAATGAAATGAAACCACATGAACAGAAATATAACATCTTTCATTATGTGGAGCCTGAAATGAGGTTTCTAGACTCCTTGAGCTATCACAGAGACAAAATCAGGGGCCTTAGAGTGGTTGTCAATATATTCTTTACAAAGCATTACAAGACTCCTATCTTGTTTGTATGTGAGACTTTTCAGTCTTGATGTTAGCTTGATCTTTCTCTGCAGAGCATTTTTATTCCAGATTGTGCAGGATCTGACCACAGAAAAATAACAGCCAGAGAAAGATGGAATAATTTAGATCTGGAAGTAACAGAGCTGTAGCCAAGCAGTTACACTGCATTATACCGTGTGTGCCATGCATGAAGAATTGGGCCTAATAAAAGTGACATTAGACTAGACTAAACTAAAGTTAACTTTTAGATGGCTAACGCTGAGGCAGAATTTATCACAACTTGGATATCAACTCCAGAATTACAATCCTATCTCAGATACTAGATTGAAAACAGCAGTCCTCAATGTCCTACCTAAAGGCACTGGGGACATCTCCTTGCACCCAGAAGCTCCCTGAGAATCTGGAGAGCGTAAAGCTCCCATCAAGCAAGTGAGGCACCCAAATCCCATCCAGTTTTACATGTCACCTAAAACTGATTCCCATGGAAGGTCCAGCTCAGTGCATGAGCAAGTGCCAGGCACATTATGTTACAGGGTCTGTCTTTCCAAAATGCTGCAGTTCCACCAGTAATCACAACAAAATGTCACTGTTTCCAAGTCCACTTGTTATCATGCAAGAGTGTTTTTTATGGGACATAAATGTCAGGTTTTGTCAATTGAAGGCTGAAAAGCACTTCAGTGCCTGTCAGTGACAGAGGATGGTCTGTATTGTTTTATGTTCACAGAATAATAAATTAAAAATGCAGGAAGCATGTGATGGCTGCTAGATGTATTCATGGGAGAGAGAATAGATGCAGATCAGCCTCTTTTTAGAAGCACCTATCTGGCAGTGCTACATCAGTGAACCATGAGTAAGTCTGAAAATTTGAAACCCCAATATGCAGAATGCTTGGACTTTACCACAGTGTTTCAGAACCTGGCCTATATTTTCTTTCACAAGATAATGAACATGCTGTATCACTACAATTTCCCTTCCTCTGTACACAGTGTAGCTGCATCGAACTCCTGCTTCAAAGGGATTTTGCCATCAGCCAATTCTCTGATCCTTGCAGGGGATGGAAGAATAATCTTTGCACTGTTTGGGCTCCATTTTGGAGCAGAGGGGATCCTGCTGAACACGTCTTGTCAGTAAATCAGAGCACAAACATGCAAATTGTCTGGGGAAAAATTGCTCTGGACATTGTCAAAGCCTGGGATTAGTCTTGCAGGCTTCTGGGACTCTGCTTTATTAGAATTTTGGTTGAGTTTTATGTTCAGGCAAAACATTGGAACAAATGCAACCTATGTGTAAGAGAAGAATAGTTATCTAACTGTTTTGATCTCAGGTTACACCACTGGGCTCACTTGGTTTTCCCTCACAACAAAAGCCAGCTAAATTCTGCTCAATCACAACCCTTGGTCAGGATGAAAGTTGTGAAACTTGAAAGACCCCCACTAGACCAGTCCTGAGTTTCTGTTTCTCTCTATCCTACATTTTTTGACAGCTTTGGCAACCTTGTCTTCCTAATGACCTCATCTCTTCTTTCATCTTGGTAAACAGTGCATTTGCTTTCTCTCTCTCCCATTGGTGCCCACAATAGCACACCCACTTTGTTTGCTGCTGTAGGAGCCTCCTGTGCTTCCTCCTGTCCTGGGTGCCCTGCCCATCCATCCCCTGCTCTCCAGACCTTCTCCTCAGTCCACTGTCCTGCATATCCCTCAATTTGTCAGTCTCTCTTAGAGCCCAGCCACCCCAAAACTGGGCTCCGTAATCATTTGTTCATGTCTGTCCTCCAGTCCCTCCGTTTTCTCACCCTTACATTCTGCCAGTCACCAAGAGATGGGACATCTTGTCATCTGAGGAGGAGAGGAGAGTCGTGGGCCATGTGTGATGAACCCGTCACAGCTGTCCTCTACTTGCACTTCAGGCCATGAGTGGCACATACAGGAATTCCCTTCACAGGTGGGTGGGCACAGGCACATCTCCCTCTCCATGGACTCATGAGCCTTCCTGGCAAAAGGTAGGTCATGACAGACTTGTACTCCAAGTGCTTCAGGTCACTGTCACTCTTCCAATCACTCCAGATCCTCTTGCTGAGACTTTGGCTGCACAGGTCTTCTCACCTCTTTCTTCCTCTGTCAGAGGCCCAACCAACACAATCCATCTTGTATCCTGCATCTGTCTATGCTACCCATTCCTGACATCTGGAGGAGGAAACACAATGTGGAAGGGGGTTTGCTAAAAACCTAGTCATGCTCACTAGTCATGCCTGCAAGCAGTACTATGTCCCCAGCTGCATGGATGCCCTCTAGGACAAGTGGGTGTTCTCAGATATGTTTTGCTGAGTATCACTCACCAGCTCCTCTGACACCCATGTCTGAGGCCCCAGCCCTCACATTCCTGGATTTTTCATTCATTGTCCCTATTAGCAGCTGTCTGCCCTTCTTGTGTTTCATTTTGCATTGTTCTCTCCCTCAGGAGAGAACATCACCTATAGAATCACCTACAGGACTTACAAAGCTCTTTGTTCACTACTGTTCACCCTGCTGCAAACTTTACTTCTAGTACTGCAAACATGCCTTTGTTGGCATTTCTACTTGTCTTCAAGAGAAAAGGATATCCCAGAGAATTCAGAAAACAACCATGAGAAATAATTTAATCCCAGAGTTAAATTATATAACTGCAACAATAGACACTCCTAAGATAAGGCAAAACCCTCCACAAACAAGTATGCAGGAAAATCCTTTGTCTGTACAAGACTTTGGCTTGAAGAAGAACTTGCACCTTTGTGGTTTTGATGAATGTTTCTTTTAATTTAATTTCATAAAGAACCATAACTGCTTTTAATATAACACAGTATTGCATAAATGATGTTAAATGTAGTGAGTTAACTGAAGTTGCCTTACCATGTATTTTTTAATAAGTACAAAAAATCTAAAGTCACATTTTTATTATAATTCAAATTTTAAAATGGAAGTTCCACACAGTTCAGATAAAATAAATTATTCTCACTTTTCCCTTTCTTTTTTCTTCCTTTTTTCAGTTTGATAGTCAACTATTTGAATTGCTAAGTAGATTATATAAAATTTACAATAAAATTTAGGCATATATTATGAAATAAAACAATTACACCTATTACATTGTCTTTTAAAAATAATATCACATATTTCATATTCAGTAAGTTCGTGAGCCTATAGTACCTTGTCAACACTTCAAAGTTAATTAAATTACATTAAATTTTTGTTTTGTACTTTTATAATACTCCATATCCAAAAGTTCTAGAAATTTCTAAACTGCTCTACCTCAACAGCTAGGAAGGTAAGGAAGCAAATTCCATGAGTTTCTAATCTTTTAGCCTATTCTTTTTGAGCTGCAATTTCCATTTTGATGAGTTAGAATCACATTTGAATTGCATCTTTTTCTTCTTTAAAATCTCATCTGAGTTCCCACATCCATGTGCTTCTGCCATCTCTGACTTTTGAACCTCCCTTCATGATATTTTGCTATTAAGGAATTCTGAAAGTAAAGATGCAAAAACATGAGTGTGGCTTGAATGCTAACACTGACTTCTGTTCACTGATTTCTACTGTTTAGTTACGTTTTGCAGTAATTTAGCAAATGAGATAAGAATTTGACACATAATATATAGAGAAGCTTACCATGAGTGTAGAAAACTATAGGTTTACAAATGGTCCTGTCCTACATGTAAGGACATGTATTCTTCTGTATTCCTGAAAGGTACTTCATTAAAAAAACTCTTCACCCAGATGGAAGCAGATGAAGATCACTGCAGTAAAAGAATAGGAACCAAAATACGAAAAAAATAAAATTGTCTGTGTGAGGGAGTATATGCATTTGTAAATCTGAGGAAAGTTTGAAGAGAGTGGAGAAGAAAGGGATGTATCTTAATGAGGCAAGGCTGACCTGGCAGATCACTGAAATGAGAATGATAGGCAGTGATAATGGCATTTTCCAACTCACACAGCAGCAATAACAAATATAGAAGCAACAGGTAGCTTTTCCCAAAGCCAGACACTAAAGGCCACATCCCTAAGCTGATGAGCCAGATGCTCCAGAGGGAGAGGAAGACAGATCTCAGGCAGGACAATTGTAATGTTTTAATACAAAAGGAAGTTCATGTGATGAAATTATACTGACAAGAACAGTTTAATCACAGTTAAATTACATTCCTAATCTTACCTTTCTTCCCTTTTTCCAACAACCTTTTATTAAAATCAAATACTGAGAAGCTAATTTGTCTGTGATTCATGCAGAACTTTACTTCTTTGCCTCTCATTTTTATTCCCACACAGACAGGCACAATACTGCTCACAGTGATATAATTGAAAACACTGCCACTGAATTTGGTAGGAGCAGCATAACATAGGTGGGTTACCCCGTTTCCATGGGATATCTATTGTCTCTATTCACTGCCAGTATCATGCAGCCCTGCTACAGGAGCACAAAGTACCATATGACAATTATAGCATTAAAGATCCGTGCATTGTAATCACATCCAAATTGTCAGCCCTAGAGTACAGCAGTGCTTAAAGCAAAAACTGCTCTGCTGCAGATTAATGCTCAAAGAATGGAAGTTCCCGGGTGGTTTTGTCGTACAAGAATGTGTGCAGTGTCCAGTTTTCTATAGGAGAGCATCATCAGGAATTATCTGAATCATCATGTTAATTCCAGTTAGGGTTTCGTGAAGTTCAAATTAATATAATTCATCTTTGAAGCTACTATGTGAATTCCATAAACTCACAAGGCAGAAATGCTTGGCTTTCAAGCTTTTTTCATAAAAAGCTGTAGAGTCCATTTCAAGCCACAGAAATGAACAGTTATTTTGACAGCCAAGGCAGTGATGCTGAGATACTAAGAACTACTTTCCACATCATTAAACATAGCCTTTACCCCTTGCTAGAGTAGATGGTAGAAAAAGGGAAGGCTGCTTTTTGTCATGACAGCTTTTCAATAGTTCATTTTGTGGGGTATTAATCATGAATGGTTTTTCACCTTTCAAAAAAAATTGGTCTTGTTTGCATAATGGACCAGGCATAATTTTTGCCAAATTGGCATACTGTGATAGACACCTGAATTACTGAAGTTTATTGAATTTGAGAGTGGGTATTCTAACCCTCCAAAAAGGGTCAGCCAGTCCAAAATGTACTTACTTTCTCGGACAGAATTTCACTACAACACAACTCAGCAATCAGTGGGGACTTCCCAGCATACCTCCTCCTAATCAGAAAGGTCAGTTTGACAGTCCTCATGAACTATTTACCTTCAGCAGAATCACTAAAATTATCATGACAGCTCATGAGAGCTTTCCAAGCAGATGATTCAAACCTGGACTTCTTTAAAAAGAATGAAAATCATTCTATGAATTTAAGTCCTTGATGTGCAAAATTCCTTTTCTTTGTCTTGTCATGATAGAGGGACAGGTTCTGAATATCAAAACCTTTATGCAATCATGTTTTGAAGCACTGATTGCATTCACAAGTCCACCTTGTCTGCACAAAATTAAAAACAGCCACAAGAGTGTAACACTATCTCTCAATCATTTTCCATCTCTGTTAGTGCCTGTTTGCTGGAATGGATTTGCAGTGTATTTGGCTTAGGAAAACCCCAGGACAAGATAGGTGCTCCAGGATAAATCTATGCATGCTTTGCTCCACTTGTAACTTGATCAGAGTGACCTGCTCCCTGAACATGCACTTGGACCTACACCAGGACTCCAGGGACAATCAGAGCTAAGACTGAATTTTCACCATGTGCATTAATAACAATAACAATAAAAATAAATAATAGTAGAGATTGAGTATGAAGAAATAGCTTGACAGCAAACTTTGGCTTACCATTTAAGTCCTTAAAGCTTTTTTTCTTTGGAGGAAACAGCATGTTTTTCTATAGAGCTCAGCACTGGATAACAGTGAAGACAGACAAGGAATGCAATAGGAATCTAAGGCCTAGTTGGTGTGCAAGCTGCACTATGTCCTCAAAAAAACAATTGTATTATGGAAGCACTGGCATGAAACAAAATTTGTTGTATTTATTAATATAGGAACTTGGTTGCTAAAAAGAAATCTCAGAGGATGGTAAATAGGTTGTCTTTTTTGTATTATTATTGAGTATAGTACAGTTAGCATTGTAGGCCTAGAAGATGAACATAGGAGATCTGAATTCCATTAATTTCCTGGCTATTGTAACGGTACAAATAAACAGAATTTTCTACACCAGGGAACACACTTGGCAGAAGGGTCAAATCCACCAGGATATGTAGGTACTGATAAAGAAGATATTGTAAACTCTGTTTATCTACATCCAGGCTGAAAAAAAACATCTAAAGAAAAG
This sequence comes from Parus major, assembly GCF_001522545.3. Classification (NCBI taxonomy): domain Eukaryota; kingdom Metazoa; phylum Chordata; class Aves; order Passeriformes; family Paridae; genus Parus; species Parus major. The sequence goes on along the minus strand of NC_031773.1, from coordinate 29,426,280 downwards.
AAAATTTAGTACCATTTTAAACATTAATTTTAAAAGGTACCAGAACGTGCTGGTGCTCTTGAGGAATATAAAATGAAATCTTACTGTTATAAAGAGTTCAGTATTTATTTCACATCTGCAGAAATTCACAATTTTCTCCTGGGGAAGATTTTTTTTCTTTTTAAAAAAATGAGTGAAATTTAAGCTGACAATATTTCATCAAGAACTTTCCATGGAGAATTACATGATATAAGATTGTTGAACCATAACCGTAATTATCACAAATACACAGGCTAGAACTGTGATTTTCACACAGCTATACTCCTGGAAGAAGTCCTAAATGCCTCAACTGCAACATTCATTTCTATTACAGGCACTTATTCACAGTATTTTTAATGATGATAAGTATGCACTAAGTGGAAACAAAACAAAAATACTGAAATTCTTATATACTGAATGAGGATTCAGATATCCAGGACAAAAACATCATCCAGCCATGTGCTGATCCTCCAAATTCTGAAGCACAAACTGCTGTTGTCCTCTGGTGCAACTACTCTGTCATAATTGGGCTCAGTATCTGTGCCTGACAGGTTCATCAACAGAGTCACCCAGTGGTGTGCTGTATCCATGTGCACTCTTGGATCCCTGGTAGAAAACAGCAGCTGGTGATCCTTGCAAGAGTGCTTGGCTGCAGGGCTGCTGGGGCTGCTGACTTCACCTTGGAGGCAGCACAAAATTCAAGTTGGCAGAGTGCAACTGGATTTATTTGATAACAAATCACTTTGATTGTTCTTTAGAATTTTCATGCAAATGAAATCCCATCAAGATTTATGGAACCATCTAGATGTAAAAAATCCCCTAATATTTTCAATCTGGAGCTGCAAGCCTCAGCACATTGTGAGCAGTTTTGAGAGCTGTGAACCATCCCTCTGTCAGTAAAACCTGAAGGGTGCCTCCTGAATGCTAACATTTTCTTATTCCCTGCCACAATAATCCGTTCACAAGCACAATGCTAGCAAGGTCATAGCTCCCTCAGCCCAGTCCCAAGTCTGTCCTGCCTTTTTCTACAATATAACTAGACAAAGAATAGTTCCATCTGCTGAAAAGTGGGGTGAGAGGAACAGGGAAACACAGCTCAAAATATTCCTTTCCTTTTGTTTCCTGGCTAGGTAGACAGACTAAATATTTGAGGCAAATGAAAACCATCTTGACTGACAACTTTTAAAACTGATGATGATATGCACAGCAGGATAAACAGTTGCCTGATTATGCATAGTATACATTGCAAGGCTTCTTACTCAGAGAAAGTAGATTAATATCATAAAACATTTCCCACTCAAATACAGATGATAATTCACACTGTATATGCATTATGCATTTTAATGGCATATCAGTGAAATACAAAAACCTGAATATACATGTTTATTCATTCAAATTTAAAAAATAAACACTACTTTATTAGTAATTGCAAAGACATCGCATTGCAAAACAAAACTGTATGCATGTCTTTCACTTATATTTAAGTGACAGAGGAGCTCAGTCTAAGTATATATTTGGCATCTTTGAATACACAACTTATCCAGATAAGCAATAATAAAGGATAATATATTCTGACTTTTACACAGTATTATGTCTGATTGACCTGGAAAATACATTTCATTTGTCGCAGAAGATTATGAAAACCTCCTATACCACTTTTCACTAGGAAATAAATTTTGAGCTATACCTTTGAATTCACCAAGGTCAGTGAAGAAGAGGTGCTCCGGGTGCCAGAGCAGAGATTCCCCTGCAGCCCGTGGAGAGCAAAATGGGTGCTGCAGGTTGTCTCCCTGCAGCCCATGGCAGGCAACAGCATAGCTGATACTGCAGCCTGTGGAGGACCCTACACTGCAGCAGGCAGACACACCCTAAAGGAAAATGCAGCCCATGGAGAGGACCCCACACAAAAGTGGGAAACAAATCTGAAAACTTTTTAAAACAGAGATATTCTGTTGGATCATGGGATAAAGTTAAAACAAGCTGGTAGAAAGGTAACAGTTCAGCTTTCAAAGCAGTTGCCATGAGGGAAGACACTCCAAATAAATGGTTTAGAAATCTGAATGGACAGCAGCACATGCCAGGAGGAGCAGCTCTACAAAAAAGTAGGTGCTGACTGTGAATTTACTTGTATCTGTTTAACCGTGTATAACCCATAACAAGTTAAGCTATGAGAAAAATTGAAGGAATCAGTTTGAAGTTTAATGGTTCAATAATTCCAGTGCCACCCTTTTCAGTCTGTTGACTTGCATGCCAAACCACAAATATAATGCTATAATTCTAAAATTGAGTGGTCTGAGTAAAAACAGTCATACATATTCTGGAAAGCCGCCAGTTTAGAGAGACAGGCAACTCTTGAATGAAATTTAGCTCTTCTACATCAGGTCCTTGGGTACAGGATGTAATGGGTCACCTACTGAAAGCGTCTGTTTCACCTCATTAACTGCTGATGGCAAGCAATTAGATAAGGTTTAATACCTTCCAATTAAACAAATAGATTTAGGTGAGGGGAATCCTAGACTGAAATTCAGTATTTTGGGATTGCTGACGCTTGGAGAACATGAAAAAACAGCAGCTCCCCATGTGTGACCCATAGTCCTCTGACTAAGAATCCAGTGAGGAAAGAGTACATTACCTACACCATAAACTATGAAGTGTTTTCATAATGGTGGTAATGTTTACTTATTTGTCTTCTGATTATATTTCTCACACATGCTTCTTCTTGTCTCTCTCTCTTCTCATTATTGAAAAATGTATTTGAGTACAGGCAAAGTTTCTTCTGCCTCCTACTCTTTCAAAATTGTTTTGACATAGAGAAACTCCATACACCAGCATGGAAAAAATTATCTGAAGTATCTATTCCGATTTTGGAGTGGCAGAAAGAGAGGACAGCCCTGACATGGATCCATCTCATAATTAAGTAATGGTCCTGCCAAAACCAAATAGAAAGTAACTTAAATATCAGGGGTGCAGGCATATTTTACAAGTTTGCTTATCGGATTATACAGATCTCTGTTATCAGCCCTAAAGAGCATACTAAGTCATTCCTTCACACATTTCTGTTTTAGAGGATGCAGAATTACTAAACTGAGTAATTAGTCTGACTGTGGACTCAGATTGCTATTATTCTATGGAGTTTTGGATCATTAATAATTAGTTAGCTTTAAAAAGCTGCTTTTTACTTGCGAGAGTGAATCAGATGTCCAAGTGATTTAAATTTGACATATGTGCAGAAGAATTAAACCAGTAGACATGGAAAATCCAAAGCACACATATGCAGTGGGTATATGAAAGTCCCTGAAACCAAATCTCCCACGTCTGTTTTTTTTTCTTTAAACTCTCAAGAATGTTTATGGAACTGAACCTTTTTGATCTTTACGGTTGTTTTTCCTAGAAGTTGTTTCCTGGAAAAACCACTGTCTCCCAATTATAATTAGTCTCTGGTGTACCAAAGTCTGATTTAGCAAGTTCCAGCTCAAGGGAAAGAAAATGTTGGAGCAAAATATCTTAATTGTTTGTCTTTATGTAAGAAAGTCAGCAAGTCACATTTGATGTTTCTTTCCAGATTGCTGCCTTTTCCCTGGGGAGACATGAAACAGGACATTCAGTTAAACAGATGGTTGTTGCCTCTGAATTATTTAACAGCTAAATCAATGAGAAGCTTCTGCTGCCATGAGGGGAAAGAGTGTGCTGGAAGCATTCCTTCTCCTCCACCTTCTCCTGTTAGAAGTGGCCAAGAAGAGTCTGCTATTGGCAGCATAAAAACCTGAAGGGGTGGAAGAGGAGGATGCAAAAGTGAAACCTGGATTCTAGAGTTATCAAAGGAGAGCTTTCTTACTTAAGAAATATATTTATCCTCTTCAAATGGTACTGCATCCAGTTTGATGCACATCTATAGTTACTAGATGGGTTTAATGGAAAAGGGCTGTTTAAAAAAAAAGAAAAAGAGAAAAGAGTAACAACAAAAACAAAAGACACCACAAGCAAACAAACAAAAAACTAAGAATAAAAACAAAAAAACAACCCCAAACCCTCTCAAACTTCCAAAAGGCAAAAAGGCTAGGTAGCCTGTACTCTATAGTCTTATAAGTTTGCATTATACATAAGATATACTCAGATCTCATTTATAAAACACTGTGGGACTATAGACTAATTCATTTGAGCTATGCACTCAACACTGGCCATATCTCAGGAAAAACACTGTAAAGCCAAATTTTTCCATGTTATTTTGAGATGCAGGTGTATAATCCATTGCAATGCCTAATTATTGTCCTACTACAAGAAGGAACCTTTCTGACAATGCCATCAGATTTATAAAAGCCTAATATTTCTTTGAAAAATATAATCTTCAGGCAAACTTTATGGTCAGGATTTCCAGGGTCCCTCAACCTCAAATTTCTAACCTTCTAATTTTGAAAACAAGCATAAAACCTTTCTCAAAGAGACAGAGAGACAGGAGCTTCCTCTCGGCCCTCCAGATGTGTTGCATTGGTGGAAGCAATGTATTAGAGCGGATAGCGATGCTCAGAGCCGCTAGGGAGGGAAAGGGTGTGCACCTCTTCAGGTTGAGGTCCCGCCTGTCCCAGCTGGCGGCGGGCGGAGCGGTGCTGTCCGTGGTGCTGAACCCCTCCTTCCTCCCCGCGGTATCCGGGACTGCCGCTCCACCCCCGCCTACGGGGAACCCCAAAATCAGAGTCCCCGCTCACCGCCCTTCTCAGGGCAGGGCAATTTACACCGGAGGGCGAGGGGCTGGAATGGGCTGCACAGTGTGAGGCAGGCAGGGTAGTTTTGCTTAGCTTGTAATCAATCCTTATTTCTGGTTTTGCTTCAAGCAAACCACCCAAGCATCCATCAGCCACTGGACTGAGTGCTGAGCCAAGCAGGCTGTGCACAGCGGTATATATTTAATAGTTCACAAAGTAAATAACATTTAAAAAAAATTAAAAACAAACAAACAAACAAACAAAGCCCCCAAGAGTCAAAACCAACCATATGGTCACCACAACTGAGGGGAAATAAAATAAAATATGAAGCTGTTTGTGCCTTTTGAACTCAAAAACCACCTAGACAGGGACCTGACAGAGAGGTAAGTAATAATATCACCTTTAAATGATTGACAGTTAAAATAATTTTGTGATCCTTTAGTATCCTTAGGTCTAGGGAAGGCAGAACCTTAAGGTACCTCTGCATAAATATAAGGTAATATCATCCTGTATTGTTATATTATCAAACAGATAAAACACTTGAATTCTTGTGCAAAGCTTATCTTCTGAATCAATAAATTCAGATAAAATGAACCTAGGTAAAATGAAACAGAGCTCAAAACTTTTACCTGGCTAGACAGTGGCAACCCTTCCTTGTGGAATTTGTTGCTTATATATCAAAGAGACAGATAACAATCTTCTTATTTGCTGTCATTCTGCAATATTTTGGACTTTAAATCCTAACACAGAATGTGTTAAGGCGTGGGAAGCTCTTGTGTGAAATACTAGAATGAGAATTGCTCAGAAGTAGAAATAACAGACTAGAGACACTCAGTTTCTGAGTATGGAAAGCATAAAGACAAAACTCTGAGTATCATGCTATTATTAATTCACCTGCCTGCAAATTAAGCCAGCCTACACAGTTACCCTTTTCTAAATGTAGAAGAATTAGGCTGCTTATTTTCTCACAGTGATGATTTATTTTTCATAATGAACAACCAAGTAACAACAGAAATTTGGTATTAAGGAAAGGAAGCACCACGTTCACAAATGGCCTTTTGGTACCCAATTCCTTAATGCAATGAAACATTTGCATGGTTTTAAGCATTAGCATGAGGTAAAACCCTAACTATACATTAAAGAAATTAAGTACATTCTGAACCTCACTAAACTAGCACACATTTAAGCTTTTTGGAAAATAAGGGTGTATTGGTGTAACTACTTATAATAGTTAAGTTTACACTGAGCAAAAGGATAAATGAGTAAATACCACAGAACTCACAGGTTCTCTGTAAATAAACTTCATTTGGATAACACATGGAAAAAATGCATGTGCAAATATGACCCCCCCAATTTTCTTACCTACACATTTCCTTGTTAATTTGGTTTCATGTTACTTGTTAAAACTAGCTGACCATAAATCCAGGTAATCTGAATTTCCAATTAACTCTAAAATTTATCATTAATGAAAACAGTTTGTATTTCTGTATTATTCTTTCATTATTGCAATACTATCTAAACAACATTCGCTACATTTTAATGTTTTTTCCTGCAAATTTGGGGAAGAGAATTACTTGCCTTGTTTTACCTTTGATTATTCCATCAACTTTACAGGACTTCAAGATACTACATTAACTCTGAAAGCTGTGAAAGTGAAACACACCACTTGAAGTCCCATACAAACTGCAACAGAGGAATAAAGACAAACCAAGCTTCTCTTGAAGACAGCTGCCCACTAGATATGTGGATAGTCTGGAGGTTCCCTAAAACTTTTTGGCTTTGTTTTGCCAAGCAGTGTTCTACAGAAATGTAGAGCCTCAGGTGCTCTTTTAGGGACTGCCAGCATACCTACTAGATGGGAGGTACTAACTTCTCATTTTACAGGCACTAGGAAAGCTATTTATTCAGTTCCTCCTATTTTTCTTCCAAGATTCTTACAAGACCAGATTTAATTAAGTAGTTTCAGGTCTTAAATGTGTAAGACTGTAGGCAGCCTTACTGCTGTCTCACTGGAACCTCCACCAGCTACGAAGGAGGTAGGCTTGTGATATGTGTGGGTGTGAGTGTGTGCACTTGCAGCTAATGATGGGCTGCATGTTCATGCAAATAGGAAGTTTACCTTGAGAAATCATATAAAGTCATAGCAAAAGGAAACCAATGTGATTTTCCTTTTCCTCACTGAAATATAGTCATTTTTAAGTCTGATCCACGATTTTTGAGCAGGTAGTATCTGCAGAGTAGTAAAGAATATACAGAAAAAGAAGCAGACATTTTTTTATGTTCCTGAAATAAACAGTCTGAAAACAGCAAGGTTTTACAGCAACTGGAAGAACAAATAATTTCAATTTGAAGGTATCTTTTTCAGGTAGAGAAATAACAAGCAGGAGCCCAGAAGTACCCCAGATGGGCAAGAATGATTTAGAAGTATAATGCAAGAGTCTGACCTGGATCATTCTGTTGTACCACTGATGGACTGAGCCAACATCTCTCACACATTCTGTTTTAAGTCACTAAATACAGAAGCAAAATTTCAGAGTTCATTGAGGGCAACACATTTTTTTTGTGCTAATATAATAAATATCCTTAAACTTATTCAAAAATAGAAGTACTTGCCTAGGAAAATGCATGAAATTAAAACCCCCAAAAATATGGACTTCTAATTGACCACCTCACCAAAGAAAGTAAGTTTAGCAGCTTGCAAAGCAGTGATGGTTACATGATACATGTAGAAGCTCAGTGTGGCTAGGATGAATGCATAACAATATTTAAAAAAAAAATAAAGATAAAAATAGGAAAATTTCATGTAGGGAAAACTAATTTTAGACTATGGTCTGCCAGATTTACTCCAGTCTCCAGTAAGACAACTGCCAGTACTTTGACATTGTAACAAACATAATCGAGGAAAAAGCTCATACATATTCCGTCATCCTTTCTCCCACGGAGTGGGAACCGTCAGCCTAAAGGCTTAAGAGGTGAACATCTGGGATATGTTCCCACACACATACAGGAATGAGTCTGAGCATGATTATTTTTATGTATTCCACATACGCGTGCACACACACATGCAAAAATAGAGCACTACACTCTATTTACCTCCCAGATATATACTGGCTTTTTTCTAAAGGGGAAATGGATGAAAATCAGCAGACATCAGGGCTTCTACATTTATGCTTTATTCACCAAATATGCATGTCACCTTCACACACATAGATATGTATATGCACATCATATATATATATATATAGAAATATAGGTGTGTGTTTGTGTGTATCTATGCATACTGATGTATTTCTCTAAAGTGACTAAAGTTATAAGGATAAAGATATGCATACTCTTGATTTTGAATATAGTGGTATATAATATATATAAGTGGTGTATATATATATATATATATATATATATATTTCTGGTAGTAAACTACCTCATGACCCCGTTATGAAAGACGTTATCTGCTACCTATTAATATTATTGTCATCTTCGTAGTCCAATAAAAAATATAAAGCTCTTACCATCATTATCTTTTCTAAAAAATACCCATTTTTAATGCTCTCATTCTGTCAATTTCTGTTAGGTAAGCAGCTGAAACCAGTTTTCATGAAAATAGCCTGGTACTTTATGCAAATTCACATGACAGCCCCAGCTCATCATGTTCCATCTAATTTTCTTAGCTAGGTGACTGTCACCTAAGAGAAGTGTATTGTACACAGGGGGTGTCACAAAGAGCTTCTTTCTAATCCTTCCCACAGCAATTTGCAGAGCCTCGGGGAAGACAACTGCTCTGCTGCCCTTTGCAAGAGTTTCCAGTGTCTTCCCATCTGTAGGGAGAGACCTCTGCAGTACTCCAAGCCTAGGTTGTCTGAGGAAGGTTAATCTTCCTTCTGAAAGTTCACAATGGATTTTTATTGTTCAAAGAAAGAAGAACAATTTGTAATGAAGAGTCACAAAAGAGAGAAATGGCTCTTTGTGCCACCTGTCTTTGTTACATGACTAGAGCACAACCCTTCATGTTTAACTGGCTTTAATTAGAATGTCAGCTAGTATAGAGGAGGATTTCATAGAAATATTTTTATGTCCTAGAAAAATATATTGCACTGCACAACACTCTGACATTCTTGTTTCATGCAATACTGACAGTTTGACATTTAGAGATTGATGGTATGACTGATTCTCCAAGTCAGACAATGACATCTGTGCAGAAGGTTTTGTTTGTCTTTATCATCTGGATCCATTCTACAGTGCCTTTTGTATCACTTAGAAAAACAGTACATTAAAATGATGTTGTTCTTGCAAAAAATAGGGAAGTATTATTTTAATTGTTTTACAGACAAACAAAAATAGGGAAAGTGATATTCCTAAATTAACATAGAGATTTGTGGTAGGGCTATGGACAGAAAACAGTGAAGCTGAGCCCTGGCTCTGTCTCTCATCTGCTGGACATCCATTCTCCATCTTAGAATGATGTCCCACTCTTTGGAAAGCTGAACGTACCAGCTCCCAGTGCTCTGTAACCAGCTGCCAGAACTCACTACCAGGGGAAAGAAAAAGGCACAAACAGAAAAGACAGAGCAGGACCTGCAAAACACTCTCAGTAAATGATTCTTCAGTTTTCTGTGCCATGTTGTACCATTCTTTGGGCAATACAATTGAGGAACTATTGTTAATCTTGCAAATTATCTCAATAGAAGTTTGTTCCCTCAGTCCTCAGAAATGAGAGGTAAAAAAATTATTTGTATTCCTGGCTTAACTATTCATTTGGACCCATCCTAAGTACAACAAGGAAAAATGTTCATTGGCCTGAAGTGAGGTACATACAAACAAACAATTTATTTAGTTTTCCAGAGAAGTAAAGACTAGCAGATAGGTCTGTCAGAGCAGACTAGAAACTAGCTTCTAGTCTCACTACATGGAAAGGGACACAAAAAATTCTCTAGTTTCTTTCTAATTTCAAGTTGAGACACTATACAGGAAAAAATGTTTTTTAAAAAATATTTGTTGATATTTTGCTTTGGCAGGTTTAGTATTGGATTATATTTCTCTTCTTCAAATAAATATACTATCAAATCACACTGGTAAAAATGTTTTTCGGAATCACATGCACAAGAATTCACAGAAACTGAATACTCTGTCCTCCTACGTGGAAATTTTATTTTATGAAAGTTCTTTTATTGGTCCAATCAGAGCAAGGAAATAGCAGCACACAACTTATCTGACCTATCACTACAACTAGAATATCAAATATTTTGAGAACAAGTCACAGGTAAGCCACGGAATAAAAATTTTAATCACTAATACATGGCTTGAGTAATCTCAAGTAACAAAGAAATCCTCCAAAACATGATCTGATTGCAAATTTTATTTTCAGGAGCAGAGGAGTACATTGGTTCTGTAAATTATTCATCTAAACCTTATAAATATGTATTTTATAACAGCAGGGTATACTAATCTATAACTTCCCCTAATAACCCGAATTAAATGTGAACTGTAAATAAAAATTTTAAGAGGTTTCGTGGCCTTTTAATGTTTTTGATCAGCAAAATTTCAAAGGGCTTTCTTCTGCATTTTAAATTTTGAAATCCCATTAAATCTAGGCTCAATATTGTTCAAAGGCTTGATGAAACTCTCAAAACTGTAGTGAAATATTTGCTTATTCTGATAGAAGGGGAAGGAGAAAAGATTCTCTCCTTTTGAGTGTTTATTTGCTGGAGTTCAGTAAGAAAGAAATACTAAAGCAAGATATGATGCAGATATGGCATATGATGGAGACATTTGGTGTGTTGGCTACCTCTTTGTCCCTTCACTGAACATGAACCAGCTACATGAGCATTAGGAAATGAGAAGTCCTTACGAAAAACAGGCAGGAGAAATTTGCCTGCTGGGTTTATAGGGTGTGTACTCTGAATGCCCCAAGAGCTTTCTGAGAAATAATATGCAGAATTACTTTAATTTGGTTTTCTGCTGGCAACTTTCAGTTTGTAGCATTTAGACTGTGCTTGGTAACCTTGGCCAAAGAGGAGGGAAATTATCATTTTGGCAGGTAACCACATCATGTACTTCACCATAAGGACCTCTGAATTCACAGTACTTACTAAAAATTGTTCTGGTAAATTGTGGCTGAATTTTATAGACCTCTCCATATCTGTACCTTTTCTGGATTAGTTTATTCTAATCAGTTATGTAAAACCTTTTACTTTAGCTTGATAGTTTCCTTCTGTTTTCTAACGTTTACTCATATATGTTCATTTCAGAGAATAATCAAATTCCCCTTAAGCCAGGAAACTCAACAACTCAAAAAGTCAAAGTTTTGGGATCAAGAAATGCTCTGGTAATGGTGAACACTTAGGCACCATTTAGCCATGATAAGGTTACTATGGTGACAGAGTAATTTAAAGGGAGGATTTGAGAACTACCTAGAAGATATATAGCTTTGGCTTATCTTTTCATGTAAGAACCTGATGACAGCTGTTCACTGTGATTCTTCTTAAAACATAAACTCCCAATCCTCATTGGTAAAGTGCCAAACACAATTATGTTGAGATTCCAGCTTTCTGTTTAAAGCTCCCAAAAATCCTCATATCTTTTCCTATCCTTTTTTCCTTCTGCAATCTTCTTTCAAAACCAAACAAATAGTTTTTAATTCCCCCATCTCCTCGTCCACAGAAAGATGTTTCCACATGAAAATTGATATCTTTATATCTAATTTGGGTTTTATTCTGTGGCTGTTTTTAGAAGGCTTTGGGATATTTTTCAAAACAAAGGTGCTTTCTTAATTAAAGAATACATCAAAGCTGAAATTCCAGGGAATCATGGTAGTGCTGCTGTGACAAGGATCTGCCAGCTATTTAATACAATATTCCCTGACTGAAAAAAGGAGAAGGAAGTAATTCATATCAAAATATAAAGTATTCAGATATCTTTCAAAGACAAAAAGCACAAGAAGAATACTCAGAACTAGCCTAAATTACATATCCTTAGTTGTATACATGTGCATTATAATAAATTTTATTGTAAAAACATAATTACTAGCTTTTTGTGATCTATTTGGTTCTATTTTCAGGATGCAGTATGCCAGGCAGAAGAGAGAATGTATTTTATCAGTCCTGATGTGCAGGGCTGTGCTGACAATGGTAATAACTTCAGCCAAAGGAGATGCCTCCAAATTGATTGATATTAGATTCTTTTATTTTCACAAAGAGGAGGAGAAACCTTGTCATTTACCAGAGGGATAAAAGGATTCATGCAGCAAGGAGGTGACTTTGCCTTTTGAATTTGCTATCACTAACAATGCAAGGTACTAAAATTCAGCATTTTGGAATCCCCTTCTAAATATATTGTGCTGCTAGTTTTCTATGTTTTCATTGCAATTGGTGCAGCTCCAAAACTTATTAAGTAGCTGTTCTCCCTTTGAGGACATAAAATTATAATTATTATTAAAATTAATGGGCAAGATCTGTGAAATAAATAAGGCCATTAACTGAATTTAACATTACCTGCAGAGAGACAGAACATGACATTTCTGTAACTCCTTGAGTCGTTCCCATTCCAAATTCTTAGAAGAAAGGAGGTGTTTCATTGTGTATGAAAAGAGCTCATTCTCTGCTGCACCTTCCTTAGGGCTAGTGCTCATCTATTTCAATATTTTGGGACACAATGTCATTTCTAGAAGTTTAACCAGAGAATCTGGGAAGGAGTAGAGAAAATTTTTGCTGAGTACAGTGAATCTCATCCCATCCTGGGTGCAGAAGAGCTGCTATACTGTGTCAAATTAAAGAAACATCTAGGCCCACATCCTTCTGAGGTTGGGTAGGCACAGAAAAGGCACTAAGAAAAGAGGGACTTTCCCAGCCTGTCCTTAAAGTTGTTAGACACAGGCATTTAATCTGAAGTTAACTTGGCCTATTTTTAAATGCCGTAAAATGGCTCTATCCTTCAGAAATATGATTAAAACTATTTCTAGCTCTCAAAAATATCACATTATAACGATCTAAATGAGCTATTTCACCTGCTCCACAATACAAAATACAACAAAATGTTGATTTTCTTCTCAAATTCAGTTCAGACCTGGCTCTTTCTAGTCAGCTCGTACAAGTAAAAGAGGTTTCAAGCAGATAAACACTGAATTCAGAGTTCTCAGCTGAAAAGGATCCTCATGCAGGAAACTCACCACAAGACCATGGGAAGGATATCTCACCAGTTGCTGAGTGGCCACTGAACATAGCAGCTGTGGGAAGGGCTTGAGGCATGGGGCAGGGAGTGGTTTTGCAGAACCTGACTTTTTGTGGGTAGGTGCTTTCTACCACAGCTTTGTCCTGGTTATAGCACAGTCCTGTTCAATCACTCCAATTTGGGCATTGGGGTCTGGCAGACAGGGACATGCTGAATATCCCTGTCTCATCTGTGAGGTCCTGAGGAGAGGCAGATACAGGGACCTACATAAAAAACATGCCTGATCTATGTACAGCTACTGAGGAGTGGGAAAGGGGGTAAATCATATTGAGTCTCGTGTTCAGCATGGAAGACATGACAATGGAATCTGGGAGTCTGCTGACAGAAGTGCTTTCTCAAGTGGGGCACAACCCCAGCAACTCTGAGAAACTAGGGGCAGTTGTCAAAATTTTAATGGTCAGATAGAAGTGACCATATGGAAATAGTCCTATGGATGCTAAACAAAAATGTTTCTACCTACCTTTGAAATGGAGTTGCTCTGAAAAAGTTGTTCTCTATTCAGATTGTTTTCTTCTAGCAGATACCCCAGTTCCTCAGTTTTCTCTAGAATGTCCTTTGTTCAAATTGTTTCTGCATCTAGAAAGAGCTTTTGAATAGATACATATTATAGTGATAATGTAACTAAAATTATCATCCACCCATACACTTGCAATTGATTTTCCTCTAAAGACGGTTTTTTCTCTATAGTTCTTGCATCTAATTATCATCAATTTGAGCTCAGGAAGGAAATGATCTAACAATGAAGAGATCAATTATCTTAGCAGCAAAAGGAAAAAAAAAATCAAATTAGTAAACTGGCAATTTTTGATGGCAAATTGATCTTTGGGACATGTGGTGCTAAGAACAACGCAGAAAACAACTTATCTAGCGGAAAGTCAATTGAATTCACTATAGCAGTATTGGAAGCTTCTGTCACTGAACTGTCAGAGTAATTAATTTCCATCCATCCTGGCAATAGCAAAGTGTTCTGTACAAAATGTGTTTAAGACAAACAAAGGGATTGTTAATACACATCGATCTGAACGAAAATGACGTCATCCTCTGAGGACATAGTCTATTTTGTCATACAGGAATACTTCACCAGAGTCAAACATAATGATTTATTAATACACAAGGAGTACCCTGGCAGGTATAGTTAATATTTTAGCACTGCAGGCGATGGAATGTGACGGCTTCACCTGTTGTTCTGACCTTTATTTTTCTTCATACCATAATTTCTAGAACTTTCATTTATCTTGTGAACATGCAATTAGAGAGATCCTTTTAGATAAGCCACAATCATTTCTCACATACTGTTTGGATTTTTTCTCCTAAATGAAGCTTGTTCTTCACAGTGCACCCTTCAAAACAGTTCAGAGTGGTTCACCGAGAACAATAAAGTTGTTCAACAAAACACAATAAAATATTCCAATTAGGAAGCTGAATATTTGAGACTAAAATTTTATTTTGAACAGTTCATTGTTTCAGGGAAGGCTGCATACCATAAAAAGCACAGATAAACCATGGGAGAGTAAATATTCATTAAAAACTATAAGTGAAAAAGAGGAAGAAACTGAGTGACAGATTCATTAAATTTTAATGGATTGTCTCTAGCTTCAGCTTCAGGAGCAATTAATTTCCTTTCTACCAGTAGTGAAGATACATCATAGAACAAGAGAACTGAAAACAAAACCAGCAAGACATGCTAATTAAGGAACCTGAAGAGCTGAATCCTATTTTGGTAATTTGTAAGGTTGTTTTCCTCTTCTTGCTCTAATACTATTTTATCATCTTCCCTCAAAATTTTAACTTATTTGAAAATAAAGGTATTTTTTCTTGTCAGGTCTGTATAATATTTTAGTTTCTTGTAGAGCTGGGTATGACAGTTTCATTACCTTCACACAATAATCTTCATTTTTTCGTTTGCATGCCCGAGTCTGGGACGTGACTACTGTGTTTTCTGTAAAAAAGAGAGAACCACAGTACTGAATTTACCAGAAATACTCTGAAAAAAAAGTTTTAAATATTTTATAAGCCCAGAAGAACTGAATTCACAAGAAAAGTAAGCAGGTAAGATCTGGGCAGGCTAACTTTAGACTGGGGAGGCAGGTCCATGAATTCCATCTGGAGACAGCCGAGAGTGATGCACTCCTCCAGCAGATGAATCAGAGCACGTACAGTTAGGCTGCTGCTCTGAATCACTCTCTGCAGGTATTTCTCCTTTATTTGTAGGGAAGAGGAGCCTCAGAAAACAGCCTCATGCAAATAGAAGCAAGTGCCAGTGCTGTGAACAGTCTGACAATCTGCCATGGCAGTCTGTGACAGTTCAGGTCTGTCAAGGTGATAAAGGGTATCATAAACCCAGAACCTATGGTAAGATTTACCAAATCACTAAAATTAACAAAAATCTTCATGCTTATTTTCAAGAGTGCATTTCAAGCCAATGGGCATTTGATTCCTAAATATCTCTTGGCCCATTTCAAAATGTTACTATATTGATATTCCTCTGAAAAAATATCACCTAGAAAAGAATAAGCCTTGTGATTTACTTTCACATCAATGAATATGTGTGTGTAGCCAATGCTAGAGTAACATGTAGAACAAAAATATTTAGAACAAATATTTCCTGTGTTAAAGAGGTGATCATCAGCTCAGGTTGTGGCACTCTTGAGTTTACTTGGCATGACACAAAAGCAAATATCTCAAAAGTTAGAAGCTAGTTGTGAAAATTTATTGGTTGAAACTGAAACCTTGAATTGTTTCTGGAAATAAACTAAATATACCATTACTAAGTATTCTGTATGGTCTTAAAACATAGTTTCAAGCACAGCAGATAGAGTTATTTTTTCAGAGACTTTCTGTCTCTGACTACTTTGAATAAAAAATGTTTTCACTGTGTTTACAAAATACAGATTTAAAGATTAATTTGAGGCCATACTTAGTGTCTGAGCAGTCCAATGTGCCCAAAGACCCAAACCATTCTCCAACAGCAGAAAAGACACTAACAGCATGGAAGCAGACAGTAAACAATTTTTGCCAAAAAGACAGGTGCCTCTTTGCTTCTCCATTAATTCTTGACTAACCAGGAATAGCTAGTTACCCAGACTTGAATTCTGACCTATGTGGTAAAACATTGCTCCATTACACAAACTAAATTGAAAAAAAGTTGAATGACATCGTAGTGAACCAAAACCATAAGCAGCATGCTTCCACTGGCCTTCTTAAACATCTGGTTTGCAAAATAAGAAATTTACATGGTAAATTGTTGAAGAGTTGAAGTCAGTGCTGCATATCTTAGAAATAAAATATCAGCATTTTTCTATGGAGAGAAAAATAAGGATTTTAAATGCTGCAAGGTGTTCTACACCAATAATACTGAAGACTTGTATTGTTCACGTGTCTTACTTGCTATTAAAATTAATGGCCCCTGCCCTCAGAATTGTGTTTAAATGAAGTTCTGAAAAGTAAAAACTACTGTGTTAATTTCTCATCCCATTACAGATTTTCAGGCAAACTTGGCCTCCAGATGATACTCTGTTGTAATGCCATTCCTTTCTGCAGCTGTGTGCTTTGGGCTGTGCACTAATTTCCAGCAAGGGAACATGGGGAGTAAGATCTCACAAAGAAATCTCTTAGAACTGATGGAGAAAGGACCCCTGAAGTGGCTGTCTGGAAATTAGGTACCACTACCTCATTGATAATCCTTTTAACAAGACCAGACTTATTTCCCAGTTTCATTTATATATGCACCTAGTTTTATTTTAAGCACCAAAACCCAGACTGTGGCATCACTTTCCAGCTGCCACCCAGCCTTCATTGACCACAGAAGTCTCCCAGGCTTTTTGAGAGAAGTGAATTTACTTTGGCCCATCCTGAATGGAGGGACAGAGGACTGCAGAGAAAAGGCACAGTGAGCACAGAAAACATCCATGTGGGGAGTCAGTGTGTTGAGGTATTTTTGAAAACAAGCTAACCATAATAGATTCCACAGGGATGCATCTAGCAGACCTAAGGTAGACAGGTGCCTGCTCCTCATCACCAGAAGCCTCTCCCTGACTCCAGGTTTCAACTGCAAACAGCCAAACATGCTGTTAGCATGTTCTAGTGCAATTTCTATTTCATAGGTATCTTTGAAATGAAAAACAGGATCTTGAGAGAAAAAAAAAAAAAGAGACAAAGAAAATACACCTATTTTAGGATATCTGTATCGATATTGTCTTGAATTTGTAACAAAACCAGTGGAATTTTTTTCACTTTAGTAAATCACTCCATTTGAGAGTTTAGTGTTAAAAGAGTTACTCTTGCTGCTCAGACTTCAACTGAACAGAAACAAATGGACATACCAGCAAGTATTGGAAATGGCATAGCTCAATACTTCAACTAAACAAAAAATAATTAGGAATCCTCCATTCTAGAGAGCTTAGTTTTATTAATTACATTTTTTTGCTTTCTAGCTATTAAGCTGCGAATTTGAGTTTATCACACATCCACTAGACCAAAAGACAATTTATTTGCCATCTGAATGTTGCAGTTGCTCTTTGCTGAAGCAATACAGTCAAGACTGCAGTAAAGCAGCATCTTATCTTAGATGTTGTCTGTCTTCTGTATGTCTTATTTCTTTTCAACTGGAGACTGGCATTATACTTCCCTGAACATAAAAATCAAAGCACTGCACTGGAGACACAGTTATCAGTTTCTTATCATTACAGATCATAATTAGAAACTTCACCCGATGGAAATGAATACAAAGATCTGATAACAGTGCCAAACCTTGGCAGGCTTGGCCAAGGACCATCTTACCTAATCCAACACATGCCATTATCCTATCCTAGTCACAGGTATGGGAATTAATTTGGAGAGGATTTGTATTTAGGAACACTTTCACCTAGATAGCTATCATCTATGACTGCCATGTGAAAGCTCTTAGTAATCTACTCTACACCTCATCTATGTGCTGCCTGCAGGTTAGAGATTTTAACTTTAGTTATTTGAAGAGTCAGATAGCACTTAAAAAAATGCTATTGGCTTGTGATAATTGACTTGAATTTACTGGGGGGGTGTAATACTGGGGGCTTTACTGTGAAAGCTTAAGAAGCATCCAGTGAGCCCTATTTTTCTATATTAAAAATGGGAAATTTTAAATTTAAGGAAGGCTGTTTATTTCCACTGGCTAACTGGATTCCACTAAGCACTTTGTGGTTAGACTAAACTCAATGTTTTCACTTCATTTTCTGTAAAATATGTGCTATTAGACTTCCCTGAGTATTGAACAATTTTGATTTGTTCTGAGTGTTCATGTTCTGGAGTAGCTGCACAACTTGTCTTTCTAAATGTCACTCTGGACCTTGAAAAGGAGTAGACAATCAAGAATTTGAATATCTGAAAGGCATTGCAATGTAATATGCCTATTCTGGATGACATGACCTTATTGTAGAAAACAGATTTCTGGACCTTATAATATGCCTATCCTAGAGCCTTTCCAAATTATTTTCTGCAATAGAATAAATACTTTGAGAAAACTTTCCCCCAGGCAAAATAGATTTAGGTTTTTCATTCCCTGCCCATAGCCCAAATTAATCTGCACATGTAAGAAGACCATTTGTTTCTCTTGGATATTTTCCTCTCTCCAGCACACACCAGAGATGGCATTTTCATGCTATAAGTATGAAAAATTTCAGCCTGAGCAATGATAAAGAAAATTTTACTTGGAAAAAGTTCTTTCTAAAATAGCTGGTCAGTGTCCCAAAAGTTTTGGACATTTCCCTGGCTCCATTCTTCCTGAAATCTTGGTAATTCATCAATGGCTTGTGGCAGTGACTTGTGCATGCACCATTAGACACATTATGGACGTAAGGATCTATGTAATGTTGATAAAATTACTGAATTAATTGAGTCAGATCACTTACAAAAAATGTTTGAATGAATTCTGGCAGAACCCAATCTCTTCCACACCTGAAGGGAGTGGTCTTTACCTGCCACTTGTATTCTGAGAGAGACTTCTTTGCCTGATAGTCAATGTTTCTACCAAAACCTGTTCAAATTAATTTTTCAGTGAATATTTTTCTGGTGTGCTGACAGGGTTCAGGTTTTGCTTTTTTTATAGACACTGTATTTTTTTGCCAGATAAAACATTTTCAGTAACTCCTTTCTCTCTCAGCCTCCAGAGAAATAGTCTATTTTCTAGATAGATAACTGGTGACTTAAGAGACCTGTATTTTTATGGAGTGGCTCAGAAGGGAGCAATGAAAACCAGCTGAGCAAAGAGCAAGACTGATGGGATTGGTGTGTCACACAGAAGTGAGGTATAGTTTTACATTCCTTAGTAGAATAGCCTATTTTTTGCCAGACATTGTACAGTTTCTGAACATCTTTCAAGCAAAATCATATTTACCAGAAGAGAAGGAGCACTTGGGTTATTGATGTATTATTTAGTAACCATCAATGACAGTTATTGAGGTATTCCCCTTATAAATAATGCTAAAAAATGAAGCAAATCATCAATGATAGATTTTTGTTCCATGATTACTTAGATATATTCAATTCATAATGTACAGCTACATTTTTCACTTGATACAGACCATAGTGAGGGGAGTATATGCCCTTTAACAGGGGAATGAAGTCAGGCCAGGTCAGCCACAGTACATTTTCCAGCTCTGTTTTACCTCAGGATGGAAAAAAGTGCCAATTAAAAAAGTGCATGATTTATAGACCTCTACAGCCACTATTGCTCCTTAAATCTTCCAGCTAGAGACAAATGAAGCATGGAGTGTCCAGCATTGACATTATAATATAGTAAAGAAAATCTGTTAAATCATATATATATTGTAGTTAACTCTAATTTGGAATATAAGTCTTTGTGACAGATGATTGTGATATCACCCTTCCCTGGGTTTCATTACAAATAACTGGAGCTTAAAGATAATGAAATGCTTTATGTCCCAGCAACTCTCTTAAGGTCAGCCAGGGGAAGTCCTTGTAACTGCTGAGAGCACTATGAGCAAGTTTATCCTGGCTCAGCATTCAGTGTTAATAAGAATATTTTTCTCCATGTGATTGGAAGTTTTCCCAGGAGGCTGTCTGATCCTTTGATTTCCACAAATTCTCCCTCTTTTATTATTTCTCACTGCAAGAATCTAAGTTTCAATTAGTTCCATGGTCAAGAGCTTCTGGGATGTTACTTTTCTTTCATGTGAATACAAAACTTTATATTCATTATGCCTGAGTGCAAGAACTTACATTAAAACGCCGGTGTTAACTTTTGTCAACCTCTTGGAAAAAAATAAAATGAGCATGGTATAGGTGTACTGTGACTATCAAGTGAAAGAAAAGATAAAGCATGAAACTCCATATTTTTCTCTTATTAATAATTAATGTAGATAGGTTGAAAGTTTATGTATTATTTTCCTATCAAAGAGAAGCTTCTGTGTACTCTGTACTTCATTTAAATCATTGTAAAAGGCATCTAAACAATCAGACCTATATTCATTTTTAGCTGCTATTGACTTTGCTCTTTGTCAGTTTAACACAGACATGTAATTTTACAGAATATTTTCAAAGCTGTTTTTCCCCTTATAAGATGAATATAATTCAGATCAAGATCAAGGACAATTACCATAAAATAATTGATAATACAAATGCTTTTTTCTTTGCTTCCTGCATATCAACTAAGATAGCAGAAGAGACAAACATCACTTTTGAAGGCCTTTTGCAGGTAACAGGCATACTGTTAAATTTAATGTTCCATCACACTGAGTCAAGAGCAACACAGGGAAAGTCAAGGGATTTGCATTACTGTGAGATTGACATTATGAGAAAGTAGGTCCAGGATCCCATTCACATTTCACAAAGCCTCAGAAGGACACATTGCTAACAGGAAAAAAACTAGAAGGAAAGTATTTCTTCATTGCTGGACTGATTTGAAGTTCCTTGTGAACCAATCACCTTCCACTGACATTGCCTGAACTTCCAAATCCTCATAATTCTGAAAAAACCCCAAAACTTTCCATTACAACTGCCTAAGTTTTATAAACATATTGTAGTACTCCACTCTACAGATTATATTTCCACTCCACAGAGTGGAAAGTGCCTGATGGGTCGAGAGGGTTAATAAGTGCTGAAATTCAGGTGCACACATTCTGCAATCTCCCTCTTTCTCCAACAGTGAAGGAATTTACATGCCATAACGGGTTTATTTTACTACACTCTTATTTTTTAACCTCAGACAACCTCTTTCTTATCTAAGGAAACCAAAAGTGAATGCTTTTCCAGTTGGATGAAAAATGTTTCTAAATAATCCTCTTGCAGGGAAGCTGCAGTAGCAATCTGTTTTCCAGAGATCTGAAGGATGGCAAACCAACAGATCTCAGTTCTCTTGAAAAGATAATTTCTCTCCTCTCTTAAATTAGGATTAGGACAAAAAAAAAAAGAATTGAGGTCATTTGCTTCAGCAGAAGGTAGGCAAGGCAGGGCAAGACTTTGTGAAGAAAACCTATGTACTTATTTAACACTGGAAATATTTAACACAGAAAAAAGACAGTGGAAATGAATAGAAATACTCCTGACTGCAACCCCAGCTTTATAAGGTGATAAATGAAATTTACCAGTGTTTATTCCTACCAAAGCCAGTGAGATCAAGCATATGGTGAAACATGCATTTACCATAAACCCATAAGAAAAACACCAAGAATGTTAAGGTCAGATTGGAAATCCTGTCCCCTAAACCTCAGGTTTTCCTTTTGTTTATGGTATGAAACCATGAAGAGCTATGGCCTAGTCAGGTATAAGCCCTACAGACATAGTTAGACATCATCTCCTCAAACCCAGCACTGCCAAACACAAAATGGGTTCCTGATTTGTTACAAATAATCTGTCATATCTGGGTCTTCTCAGGTTGAATTTGAGTGAGAGAGAGGCATTGAAAATCTTCAATAGGACAAGCATGGCTCCTTGCTTATGCATGAGAGCCAAGGATGGGCACTTTAGGTTTTCTGCACCAGCTCTGCTTTTACTGGAATACTTGGTTCTTAAATCCAGAATATATTTTTGGATTAATGTTTAAACCTAGAAAACAGACATGCTTTTTCTAGTGATGAGCACATGGTGGTCCCCATCATTCAATTGATGTTATAAATCCCTCTCTGTGGGATCTAGTTCTTAGGGAATTTGACCTCTCTGTAGGGAAGGATTTGTTTCACTCCTTGAGACTGAGTATATCAAATGACACTTGAGAGGAATCCCCAAGGCATTCAGGCTGGGACAGCTTGTGAGAAGTGGGATGCTCAGCACGTAAAGTGCCAGATGTTTCCCTCTAAGATTGCAGTTGAAAGGAAGGTTGGAGTGTGTTTGACTGCAAGGTCAGGATTCAGGTGCCTGTAGTTTGCCTATATCTTGCTTTATACACCAAAGTCCTCTCATAAATCATAAAACAATTTGTCTCATTAAAAATTCATCATTAAAGAGATGGTATTATAAGAATAATTATTCTGCACAAGTTCTTCAAAACCTGTCTCAAGTCTTTAGGCAATAGAATGCATAGGCAATGAAAGAGACATACCAGTTTTCACCCTGGATATCATTAAGTTTGCCACAGTCAGCAGAGATTTCTCTGCAGACTTTTATCATCCTCTGGGGTATCATCCTGGTTCTCTGAAGCTCTCTATCGCTCTAAGTTTCTTGCAACACTCCTTTGAGGGAAAACCTCTGAACCCCTTTTCACTACTCAAGTACTCAAATATTTAGGGGAAAAGTAATGAGTGTAAACCCATGGACACTGCAGCCTGTGTATGCAAATGTATAACCTACTATATTACAATGAACTGTGCAGATGGCCAGGGACCTCAGAATCAGCTTACAGCAAAAAGTCTAAACCGATTAAAATTTACATCAGATTTATGTGATTAACTATCAAAAAAGTTTTAGTTATATTACTGAAAATTATCCTATTAAACTGTATCTTTATAATCAGCCATGTCAGCATGTTTTAAATCCAGTTGAATAATAAATTACTCCTTAAACCTACAAAGTGCAATTGTCCCTCCAGTGCTGAGACCAGCCTTGACTACCGCTCATAAGTTGAAAAAAGTCAAAAGAATTTCCAGGGCATATAAATATAAGATACCCTGCTGGTAGTTCAGAGGCTTGAGAGCAGAAAGAAAAATAGCAGATTTTAACAAGCTGCTTTTCAGAACTTCTGCTCCTGCAGCCTTTTTGTTGTTTTTGAGACAGAATAATGAGAACTGAACATCCTCGGTACCTTATGCAATCATTGTAGCAAAGCCTATAAAGATAACAGAAGATTTTGTTTCATATTTTTTTGCTTCCTCATGTTTACATATGTCTACAAGCAAACAATTACAAGTTATGTATACTGTAAAGTCAAACATTCAGAATCAAAGTTTTATATAACATGTAGGAGAAACACTCATTTAACTCCAGCTTGTGCATATCTTGCTTTGTGAATGGAAAGTCACTTGGAAAAAAAAACAAAACAGGCAATCCTGCAGCTGCAGTCCATATGATAATATGTAGGCACAGTGGGGGCAGGAGCAAGGAGGAAAGCTGTGGCTCGTTGAATGGGCTAAAGGTGTGCCATCAATAACAGGGCTGACTCTTTTCTTTTGCTGATCTCACGCTGCTGAGATGTTCTCAGTACAGCCTGTTCTGCAGGGGCCAGTGATTTGGTTTAACATGTGATAACTGCATGGAACTGAAAGAGAATTTCCTGGAATTTTTTTTTTTTTTTTTTTTCACAGCAAAATTTCAAAGCCTTGGTTCTAACAGTAAACATGTTAGCACTTCTCAAAAAATAATTAAAAAGGTCATTTGTATTTGCTACAAGGGAACACTGAAGAATTTTGTTTTTATCAGTAAAGAAGAGATTTTCAGAGTGATTTAAAGGCATTTTTACCTGATAGGTTACATTTAGCACAGGATCAAGCATAAATAGTGGCTCAAGGATATTCTTTCCAGTCTGCATTATTTGTCTTGCTCATCACTTGGTTTTATTTGCCTCAGGCCATGAAGTCTCTTATCTCTGCTATTATAGAATGCCCTTTGGGCAATGGCACTTCAGATGCTTCTTCCCTAAATGAAGCAATTTACTCATTTAAAACACCCATGCACATATACACACAGATGTGTACATATACATGAACATATATGTGCATATATGTAGGTATATGCAGACACATTAAGTTTATATGTGTATGCATACAGGTAATAACAACATGAACAGTTTTATTATCTATTTTTCCAGGCCAGCAGAGATCTGTTAAGTTCTTAAGGCTTAATTTGTAAATAATTTTGCAATTTATTTTTGTTTGGCACAAAATAATGTAACAGAAATTCTTTAAAGGAATCTTGCAAGGTAGAATAACAATTCCCTAACCATTTCTGTGTGGATTGTTCCTCAGGTCACTCAGGATGCCGTTCTGCTGCTTTTATAAGTCTGTGCAATATGGAAGTCTGTGTGAGATCTGCAACAATGGCAGCTTATCAAAATCTATTTCTAAACCAGTGCTGTTGTAATTGTAGAAAAAAAAGAAACCATGAATATGTGCAGAGTTTACTATTTAAACACATGAAAAGTACTGTAGCAGTCAGTGACATGCACACTGTAGTCCGTTAGCAAAGGAAAAACTGTAGCTGCTCAGAAAAAGGCATCTAAAAAAGGAAGCCTGCTGTCAGTGGGCTAAATGAACCACAAAGGGGCCAGCACCTCAGAAGAGATTCTAAATACAGAAAGCATTGGGACCTACTGATTACCTGTTACTCACACTCAGACTGGGCAATTAACATCTAGTTTGGGTGTGCTTACTAAATACTGAAGTTATAGAACATGACTGAACAATAAATTCTATTTTGCCCAGTGCAAGAAGTCAGTATCACTCTTTGCTGGTCAAGATTTGTTGTCATTTTAACCTAAATACAGATTGACCTAGTGGTGAATTCATCCAGCTGTGTTTTGGACTAAAAGAAAGCTTTTAAAACAGGAAACATGAATACATACCTAGAAGGGAAAGGGAGAAAGCTTAAACAGTATTGAGGACTGAGATGGTACAATGACTGAAAAGAGTCAGGCTTACTAAAGAGGGCAAGAAGATCTAAAATAAGAACTAAGAGATTAGAAATTTAGATCCAGAAAGATCATGGACATTCAATTACAGGAAAATCTTCTTAAATTATGGTGACAAGAAATTTCATAAAAAAGAATTATGGCTGTTTAGGAAAATAATTTAGAAAATAATTATGTAATTTCAAACAAAAGCTACTAGAAAAATTAAGTTTTTATAGGTCATACAGAGTGAGTGTATTATAAAAGCTGCAGAAAACAATTTCTGTAGCTGGGAAATTTTTTTAAAAATCAGATAGTTCAAATTTATTAGAAAGCATTTTTTCTTTCAGGTTCGCATAAAAGAATTTGTTTATCAAGGACTGACTGAAAAATCTATTTTTCTTAAAAAAGTAAAACCTGTTGTAAAATAAAAAAGCTATTTTTTAATTTCAGAAATTCCTTCGGTAGCTACATACTGTGGTATTCTCTGTGTCTGGCTATCTTGAACATTTCTTAGATGTCAAAATCCTTTTCAGGCATCTTGCCGTTAGTATAAAGTGTATTGTAGCTAAAAGAATGATAAAAAAGCTAATAAGAAAAGTGATTAAACTTTATAATTTAGAAGGAATCCACAGAACTTATAGCTAGAACCCTACAAATACTGAATTCTATGAAAATATTTTCTTCACTCTTTAGTTAGGAAGCACTCAGTTTTTGAAGCCAAGATATGGAGTGGAAGTCTGCTGAGTTCAAAGACAGAAAGGAAGAGAGCAGGAGCAGAATTTCTAAGGATTTATAGCAAGAAGGGAAATGTTATTTATTTTTATATATATTTATTAATGAACTAAATACTCAAAATCAAACCTGAAACTTTTCCCTTTTAAATCAATAATCTTTGGTAATCGGATTCAACTCATGTTGGCACACAACAGGAAGTATTTCAACAAACCAAAGAAACATAAAGGTTATTTAAAGATTCTGCCTCCTAGGAATAAATTTATTTTAATTCCTGTTTACCTATCCCTAGCAAGGACAGCATTGACCAGATTTTAAGGTTTTACATTTTAAAGAAAGGAAAAACTCTAAGAGAAGACATGAAAAAAAATCATGGAATGGCTGTAGAATTTCGGAATAATTGTTTAATTTGATTCCTGTAACTTCATGCAACTGTATTTGAAATTTCTATTAGGCTTACTATGAGGGAATATTTATTCTCCTTGCAGCTAGGCAGGCAGAATCACCAAGAGCCTCCTGTCCCATTCCAAAACATCAGGAAGTTAATGCAATGTATTCAAGGCATTGGTGCACACATATACCCCAGTCTAAAGCACTGCTGTCAACTCAGGGTAAAGCTGCCTAAGACAAGCCATATCCTCAGTGAAAATACAGATCTCTTTTGAAATTAATTGTGGCTTTGAAAAGTATTTTGGAAAGTATTGTGGTCACTGTTTGGTGCAAAAAGGCTTATAGCAAAAGTGTCACATTTTTCATGTAGCATTTCTCTCTGCTGCTTTGATTAACAAGCCCCATCTAATGGTGTGGTAGACTTTGGGAGAACCTGTAGCAGTGTAAGAAACTGACTTTCAGGGAACACACTTTGCCCCAAGTTTTGTTGGATTGTGGGGTTGCTCTGAGAGAGAGCAGAGGAGTGGGATGAGATGGGGGGACAGGCACCAGGAGCGATGACTCCCTGCACTCCCACGCTGATGGGAGCACAGTCCATGGGCCAGAGTGGGGCCAATTTGCAGGAGGTGTCCCAGAGGTACAGCCCCAGCTGTGTCCCAGAACCTCTCCTCCTCCAGCTCTGTGTGGTTCATTCATATAGACACAGCCCTGACCTTCACAGGGTTCACATTTTGTCCTTGCTTAACACTGATGTTCTACATTAACTGGTGGAAATGTGCAAATGTCTGTGCAATTAGGTACAGCTTAAAGCAGTTTTTCTTCTTTGGGTTATATTTGTGACACAATGGAGAGAAGAATCCACCTGAATTCACTTTCTTGAGTGTCCTCTATGTAGGTTTGAAATCTGGGGTTGCTGAAATACATTTCCTGATAAGGAGTTCATGGAAAACCCCTCACCTAAAAGGATCCTATTACTGCTGTGCAGAGCACATCAGATCCTGGGTACTTCTGCACTCAACACAGATAAGATGAAATCTCTCAGTATAGGATACAGCCTTCACAATGACAAAATGCAGACTAAGGACGTTTTCAGGTTTCTGTTAAGACTTAAAAAAACAGAAAAAGAAAGAAGTGCTGTATTCATTTAATTTCTTTCCTCCACATGGTTTTCCTCACATTTTCTTGGGGATGTTTGGCCTTTTGACATGAGTGAAAATAAGTAATGATGGCATAGATGTACTGCTGGATATATTGGGTCAAACTTCAGCTTAACAAGATTTTGCCTGGTAAGGAAGAGAGAGATGGGACCATGGGGGCCATGGCCTGACAGAGGTGGCTGTACCTCCAGTCTCTGTTAGGCTAAAATGTATTCTTTTTCCATCCATGGCCCTGTATGCGTGTATTACAGGCACTTCTGGGGGTGAAATGAGGAGATCAAACTGGCTGAACCAAGTTTACTTCTGAAATTGGCAGTTTAGATTCATGTCAGCTCTGCTAGTGTGCTTTGAGATAAGTAATTTTATTTTAACAAAAAACAAGCACTTTGTTGATCTACATTCAATGTAGTAAGCCTCCAGAAAATAAAAAAAAAGAGAGAAATGACAACTACAAATCAGGTTCTGTGCATGAGAGTCATTTCAGCCTCCCTGCAGATGTTTTGCTTTTACTTGAACTCAATTCAGTCTTCAATGTTGTTCTTCTTTTCAAGTAGAGCATGATTTTCACTCCATGTGAATATTAGTTAAACACTATATTCAGACAGGAGCAGGATAACCTTCTGTGAATTCCATTCAGGAAGAAGAAAATGTTTCAGCTGTGAAATTGAGATTTTGTAAATATATCAGAATTCTTATCATGAGGAGTTTTGAAAATTAATTTTTCTTTCTATTTTGAAACATAAGAAATTCAAATGGTTGAAGTTTTTTACTTCACTGAGGAATCACCATGTTTGTGGTTCTCTGCGTGTCTTGGGAATGTGTTAAATTAAAATGTAAACAAAATAAAACAGATGAATCTTGCACCCTACTGCCTCATCTATGCAGTTATATCCCAACAAGGAACTATTTCGACAGACAAATTAGCTGCTTCTATTTAGAATAATAATCACTCCAAATACCATCAACTGCTGAAATACAGCCTGATATGAAAGTTAAAAGAATAAATAAAAATGGCATCAGTTTTCATAAAAAATATTGAATTTGAATCTTAAATATTCTGAGGCCATTTTATACTGTTTGGCTACCACACAGAGGATTTGAGTTGCTAATTTCATTTACTCCTTTTACACAAGTCACCTTTGAATACTTTTTACAATATGACAGGAAAGACTACAATGTGAAAAATGAAAAAA
Organism: Parus major; assembly: GCF_001522545.3. NCBI lineage: Eukaryota > Metazoa > Chordata > Aves > Passeriformes > Paridae > Parus > Parus major. The sequence continues at coordinate 29,397,833 of NC_031773.1, read as the reverse complement.
AAAAAACCCTGTCTGTGTGACACACATTTTTCACATTTTGAAAATGTATTTAGGTTATGATTCTCCAAAATATAAAGCTCCTTCACAGAAAACTTCTGAATAATGAAAACAGACTTTGCAATCACACTAAATGCAAACTAAATTATTAATCTTTACTAAATTTTGATATTACAACTCAGGCATTTTCTCTTTTCAGAGCAAGTGATTTCCAGATGATTTAGAACAATTCCTACTAAGTAGTCAAGCTGCCTTTGATTAAGTTGACAAAGCTGCAGAATATATGTGACAGGACTGTATGTTAACAGCTCAGCCAAGACAAAATGAAGCATAGAGTCTCTGAGAAGTGTAGATTTACTGATAGGTCTCGAAGTCTGAATAACACATAGCAACCCAGAACGTAATAGGAAATTAATCTTGTGGAAAGACACACAAAACAATAAAAAACTTCAATTATTTCCTCTTATAGTTGTTTCTTGACTATCCATGATTCATGGATAAGGACAGAGCATGTGAAGAAAATACAATATATAGGCATCATTTTCCTGAGTACAGAGCTGGTATGATAAAAGCAGTTATTAATATCTTTCAGGAAGGGACACAAAAACTGAACACTTTGATCACAATAAATTCAGTGAATATGTAAGAAACGCTATGTTAGAGTTGCATAAATGATTGAAAGGGAAACTGGGATTTTAGTAAATGCGTGAATGACCCTGAGTTTAAGTTCAGAGCAATTGGAATGCCTTATTTTCTAAGAATTTTGCAGATTAATGGTAGAGAAAGGTAAGAAAAGCTTAAATAAGTGTCATACAGAAAAAAACAGAAAACTGATGCAGCTAGTTCTCTGCCCCTCATTTTGCAGCATACATGTAAATCTAAAGAACTTTTTTAACTTTTGAACAAAAACCAAAAGAATATCCAGCACATTCAGCCAAATTCTTGGACTGATAAATTGGTAAAAAAAAAACAACTATATATATATACTAAAATAACTATATGTCGGTTACTTTCTGCTCTTCCTTACATCTCTCCCAACTACAGGCTCATCAGTTTTATTGTAGTGGCTTTGAGGTAAAGCAATGAAGCTATGTGTAAGGTGACTTAAAGGCCTGATATGAGCCAGAAAGCTGTGAAGGTTAAAAATAAAGCACTTCAATGTGCCAGTAAAACTGGTTTTCTACAGGGATTTTCTTCTTGAAGAGCATTATAAGCCTTGTACAGGAAAGGCACAAGAGATAAATAATTATTTGGTTCATTAGGATTACTTTTCTTCTTGGGGTTTTTGATTGTTTGTTTGGGTTTGGGGTTTTTTTTCCATTTTTTTGTTCTTTTGCTTTTAAGTGGGCCTGGTGAGAATTCCTTTTGCCTTGTAAGGAAATATGCATCAAGGATTTTTTTCTATGGAAAAATAACCATTGTTCTTTCTCGATTCCCACTAAAATTTCATAACAGAAAAGCTCTACATACTGGGGAAATTCCCAGTGTCACCTCTTTCTTAAGATGTTCAAGTGTAAGGCAGCTGACAGGCATGAGGTTTTCTGGTGATTCCTTCACCCAGAAAAGCGGAGAGATTAGTCAAAACAATAAACAAGTCAAGCTGACACAACCCAAAAGCCAACAGATACCATGCACTGCCTAAATGGAACTCAGTAGTGAGGTGGGGGTCAGTCTCTTCTCTCAAGTAACAAGCAACAGGACAAGAGGAAATGGCCTCAAGTTGGACCAAAGGAGGCTTAGATTGGCTATTAGTAAAAAAATCTTCCCCAAAATGGAAAAAAGCTCCCCAAAAGCACTGGAGCAGCCTGCCCAGGGAAGTGGTGAGTTAGCAGCCCTGGAAGAATTTAAAAGACATGTAGATGTGGCATCTGGGACATGGTTTAGTGGTGGATTTGGCAGTGTTGAGTTAATGGATAGACCCAATGATCTTAAAGGTCTTTTCCAGACTAAATTATTCTATGAAAATTGTGTTTGCCTGCTTCCAAATGACCTGCTGAGGCTTTCACAAGAACCTTGTCAAGGTGAAATATATTACATGATGATAACTGGACTGCTCAGCTGGCATAATTCAGAGCAATAACCCTGTCTCTAATAGAATACGGAAGGGTAAGAAACATGGTTGTGCTGATTGTATTTGATTTATAGTCCTACAGGAGGGATACAAATTATACAGCTGAGACTTTTACAATAACCTATATGAGCATCAGATGCAATAAGCCATCAAACAAAGGTTGATTTTTATAGAAGTTCTTTACCATAAGGGTCCAGAACTTCAGAAGTTATGGATTCCAACAGTAGTGAGACATTTAAACACCTTTAAACATCTGGTCTTAAGTTAATGTGGGATGGTGTCTTTAATTCATATTTAAGTAGAACACCCATCAGTTGATTTGAAAATATAAACCCACATGTATTAACTGAATACTGAGGTGACCTCTTATATCAAATCATGAGTGTTGTGATTTATGTTTTAATGGTGTAATAATTACACATTATTGTTAGAAATTTCTGTTTCAAAAAGCCCTTGTCCCCTGAATTTGCAAAGTTCTGTTTAGGAAGGTTGAATCACTTTCAGAAAATCTCTGTCTCCCTCCATTGACTTTGTAGAAAACATAAGATGACTAAGCTCCCACCTGAGTTAAACAAAGCAGGATTAATTAGTGATAAACTGAGGACTGAAAACATCAGCTGTCTCTGTAATTCTCCAGGGAACTTGATTCAGCTGCAGGGTTCTAAATAGTTTATTCCTAATGTTATATATTTTCTAAAATATTACAGTTTTTATCCAAAGTGCTTCTATTTGCTTTTCTTCTCACCATCTCTCAGTTTCATGGAGTTTAGTACTGAGGACTGAAAAAAGAGTCTGGGAAAGAGTGTAAATACTCCTGCAGGAGCTGGATTCAAGCCTATGAGTTAATTTCCCAGATCCTGATTCAGCAGACAGAAGCATTATTAGCACCATCATGAATAAGTGATTACCATAGAAACCTTGGCATCAATAGTTTTGTGAATAAACCCCATTTAATTTACTACATTCAGGAGTTAATTCCAGGTCCAACTTAAAGCAAACAGCTGAATGTCAAGGTGAATATTCTTCAGTTTTATTCACTTTGCTATTCATTTAAATATACTTTTATGGCAGTGTGGATGAAACTAGGTTTTCCTTGCCATCCCTGACTGTCCCAAGTACTGTTCACATGACAGTGATGACACTTGGCCAATATCAAGCAGACAAAACCAACTGGACACCTTCCTAAAGTGGTCTGGAGTAACTTCTCAGAGAGAGGGAAATGAGGGGAAATTTAAGGGTACAACACTTAAAATAGAAACTCTGGCTTACCTAAAATTGAGTCTTGGGTCTGCACCTATCTTGGTATCTTCTGCCTTTGCAGACGCCAATGCAACTGACTGTGGTCTCTGCTGGATAATGGAATCCTGACCTCTTCCAGGCCTATATTAAAAATTAATGAAGTCAGAGACACAGAAGACTGGAATTATTTCCTTGAAGGGGAAGGTCAGATAACACAGCATCAGGGCAATGGAAAACTGAAGATATGATCAAAGGCTTGAACAGCTCTTTATCTTCAGGAAAGACATAAAGGGGACTTTTTCAGTATTTCAGCTGAAGAAACAGGTAAGTGAAGGACAACAACCTGACATAAAATGAAAATATTAATGTATTAATAAAAATTCTAATAAAATAGTAGATATTGTATAACAGTCACCAGGAAAATTCATGTGTTTAATCCCAAAGAAGCAACCAACAGTATTTTTAATATGACATTACTACAGTATCATTTTTATAGTATAATTGGATTTTGCAAATCGGTATGACCCTGACACATGGTCTCACACAGTGAAGTTTACACCCATTCCCTCAGTCCTTCCTGCAGCATATTTGGCAGAACCTGGGAGTCTTGGAGATTGTGTCCTTTTACAGCAGAAAGCATTAAATCATGTCAATACTCTTCTTCAAAGGACAGCTTTAAGGAAAACAAAGACAAATGAACAACACAGGCTGTGATACTACAAAATGTAAGCCCAAGTTTGTATTTCCCCTTAGTGATAAGGTCTTCAGGTGCTGAAATCCAGAAGCTTGAGACTCTCCAATATTATTTCTTGAAAATAATTTAAAGGCTTTTTCACAGTTCTTGTGCTGATTTTAAATATTTTAAAGTCTGGGTTTCTCTCCAAACTGTATCTCTTAATCACAACAAACTGTCACACACTGTCAGTTTTCACCTGTGTAAATTATAATGAGCAGCTTCACTTTACAAAAACACATCTAACTGATTTCAGATTGATGGGAATAGCAAACAAATGTGCTCCAGCCTTTGATGAGCATATTTATGCAGCTTGGAAATTTCATCCCAGAAGAGCAAATGTGTTCTTGACAGTTGGAATACAGATAGAACCAGGGCTCTTTTGTACTAATACCTCTCTTCAAGTATTACTGAGCTATTCATGGGATAGATGCTGATTTCCTGCCCTTCATGCGTTATTATAAACTCTAGGCTGGAATCTCTAATGGCCACTTCCACATGTAGTAGTAGACCCTTGAGTAATAAATCCTCTCTTGGGTCTTATAAATTATTTCTTCCCCTTATCTCTCTTTGATACTGCAAGAATTTTCCTTTCCTAGTTTATTATTTCTAGATGCAAGTGCATGGTGAAATCCTCCCACTGTGTCCAAACAAATAGACAGATCCCTTAAAGGATATGCTTGCCTTGTTGGCAAGTATTCAGGAGTGCCTGCATCATACCTGTTCAGCCTCTGATGGAGGGAGAGCATATGAAAATTGATGTCCAAATTACCACTACTAAGGCAACTCAAAGTGGAATATCTCCTACAAAGGCAAACTCCTATAGGAGCTCCAGGAACAAGTTGATGGCTATACATTCTCTCTAATTGGGCAGTAGGTTTCTCCACTACCAGCAGTGAAATATGGAAGTGTTTCTTTAGGAACCATCACTGTGTCTCCCTTCTACTTTAAGTAACAGATGTAACTCAGGCTTAAAATTCCCTCTGAACACAAAGGTTTTATGATATTTTCCTAGTAACAGGTAAATTTAAAAGTATTATTGAAATACAGTTTTCTTGCAAATCTTGATGCTGTCCCTAGGCTCATTTCCATACAACATAATGTAGAAAGAAAATGCAACCCCAGAGAGTTGCAAAACCATCAAGGAAACACAGCAGAGTATAGCCATAATGCTGTTTTGGACATCAGGGAGTAACTGAGCCTCAAGAAGCGTTGGCAGGGACTTGAACATGTGAGTACAGTTGACTGTATTGGAAAGGTGAAGCACCGGCGCAGGGTGTGGGGTGAGGTTCTAACCCCCACACTTCTGCTTCTATCTGCTCTCCATTCACTTCTGCCTTTCAACAAAATCCTGCCTTATTAAGGACTCCCTATGGAATCAAGCTAATTGTCTTCTTAAACACTCACAACAAGATAAAACCTTTACTATACTTTGTTTTCCAGCAGATTTTTGCAACTTCATTTACAGAATTGTAAATACACAAGCGATAAGAGCTTTCTGCATTATACAACGGATATCAAGCCTCTAATTACATTTCAGCTGTGAAAGCTAACTGTTACAAAAGTGCTTTCTTCATTGGGACACAAAGTAGATGCTTGCTTATTTGGTATAACACCGCTGAGATCTCAAGCTGCTGGAATTTCCGAAGGTAATAGCTGAATAGGTAATAGCTGAAGGAAAATAATTACATACTTTCTACCATTTTTGTCATGTGAAGGAAATAAAAATTAAGCTTCATACAGTGATTGATAACTTAAGAATCTTTAAATCATTCCCAAAAACTTTACTTGCAGGGGAAAAAAAAGCAAAACAAAAACAAACAAACAAAAAAAAACCAAACAAAAACCACATATAACTAAGTATAACATATCTGTGTAACAAAGTACATTGCGAATCATGAAAAATTTAGCATTTTGCACATGAGAAGATGTTGTAACAACTGTGATTAGTATGGAAGCTGCCACAACTACTAAGGATACCTGAAGCACCAAGTGGTGCTCAGGATAAATAATAAAAATTTATTATCACCCTGCTGAAATATCACAGATTACAGATATTCATAGCCAATTAAGTGATCAAAGCATGTACTGTATATCAACAGTTGCAATACTAGTACTGATATTGGTCTGAGGTTTTCAAAGAGCTTTCTGTGCTGTGGAGTACTAATCACTGTAGCACACGCTTGAGACAATACTTACGAAAAAGAAAAAAATCTATAAAAATGTGCTTTCAGAGAAGATGAGTTTTCTTGCCTGACATACAGTATTGCAAGGCTGTTCCAAAAGCTACAAGCATCTGTAGGCCTTCCTGAATTCAGTGGAGTTGTCTGTCACTAGCCCTTCTAAAACAGATGCAAATATTTATACTTCTGACTTCAGAGGATGGATGAAATATAAAGAACTTGTAGCTCCTGTTGGGGAAGCCATTTGTTCTTCTACCATGGTCAGAAAAACACAGTACAGTATCTTACTACACATCAGCCTATTTCAGTCACTGTGTACAGGAAACAGCACTTGGAAGAAAGTGACCACTGTGGCAAATTCAATACTATGCAGTCAGGCTTTTGGGAATTTTAGTTCAACAACTTTTAGCTCAACTTTTCTAGCTCAACAGCTCTAAAAAGGCAATGTCTGGGGATTTCACAGATACCTGTCAGAAAATCAGCCACTAAGTCAGTTTTAAAGGTCAGGTATTCCCGGCTAAACAGGTTATTTACAATTCTAAATGACTAAATTGGAAGGTTAACTGGATTGCCTATAGATGGACTACTGCACAGCTAGGAAGAGTAGATCTTCACTGTTCATCCTAATATGGGAACATTTACTACACAATCTGCACCTGTTAGGTCTATTTATTTATGTCCATCACCACTCAATATCATTTGCCCTAACAAAAATTTGCAGGTGAAGCCAAATCCATGGTTTATCAACCTCTGCTAAATGACAAGTGTAAGGACCTAAAGAGCAGTTTCCTGTCTCAAGCAAGGCCACAAAAGGACTTTGCCTTGAGATAAGCACAGAATGGAGCAAGAGGATGGCACTAGCTCCAGGCCTGGTGGAGGGAAGGTCTGGTTAGCACATCCTGGTTAACGTGTCTGGACAGAAACTCCCCCTGTGGCAGAGTGTAAAGAAGCAACTGCTCATACACATATTACCAACCACAAAAAGATGACCCCAATTTATGGAACAGACGGCATCTGTGACCATCAACAACCACTGAAGCCCCCACAAATATGTTTCCATGGATACCTGGAAGCTGGACTGTAAGATAAGCCGCCACAGCAGGAGCTTGAGATAAAGGTGGTACTATTGTCTGGGTGCTGTCCCAGACCTAGGGAGAGCTTAGAAAACCTGAGGGAGAAGAAAATACCACTGATAATGGACAAAAGGAATGCACAATTTGTGGGTCACAAAGAAATTCAACTTGGCAACTGTGCAGAAATCAGCTCCAACTGGGTGAAAGGTAATTCCATCAGGAGGAAGAGCATAAACTCTGACTCACAACACACCAACTCAAGAAAGCACCAACTCAAGAGAAAGACTGAGGATGTAGACTAATTAGCATTAGAAATGAGGGAATAATTTAACCAATAGAACAAGAGAACTGTGTAGCCAATGAACATTAATTCCTTCGTTTGCTAAGATCTATAAATAGTGAAAAGTTTTGATTTACATAGGGACCTCCACCATCAAGAAGTCCAGGGTGAAAAAGGACCAGCAGGATGTCACTGGATCCATGGGTGGTGATTATCTTCTGCTTGTTCATTCTCTCTCTACCCACACCCCACTTCTCCCCATCTTTTATGTTTCTTTCTATCTCTCTGCCTCACATTCATTGTTACATAAAATCCATATTTTAACAAGGACCAACACAAAAGATGAAGGGTCATGAAAGTATCACTGCTCACAGGGGCTGGGAATATGCTGGAAGTATATGGGTAGGCCAACTATATTCCCTTCAGCACACAGACTTTACCCTTACTGTCCAGAAGGTTACAGCATGACTAGTTCATTATTTAGTTCTTAGCTACTCCCCTATTATGCCATAGATGAACATTTTTAGCTTACATTTCAAGCCAAGGCTGTTGTCATGGTTTAAATGAATTACTACCAAGGTGGTAATAGCTACAGGAGGGAAATACCAGTAGATATCCTCTCCTTGATCTTTCTCCAGATTTCAGAAGAGCTGTGTGATCCTGCACCTTGAACACAGAAGCAAAAGCTGTGTTTGCACATATTTTGCTAACCAATACCTCCTTGCTCTCCCTCCTGCCCCCTGTGCCACCCCAATCAGCAATTTCCTGATCCTTCCAGGCACTGATGAATTTCTGCCTCCCTGAATCAGTTACTGTTTGGAGACACATGGGATTAGTAGCTCTCTGGGGCAAGACACGTTGGACCTGTGCTGCTGATTAAGTGCAGAAGATCACGTGCACTTGTGGTACTATAAAAATAATAAATTTCTTCCAAGGGAGATACTTTCCTCTCCCTCCAGTGCCTAGTTGAACTATACAATGGTATCAGAAAATTAATTTCTTTCCACTGGCAACATGTATTGGAGATCTTTAAAAGGCAAACATGGGTTCTGTCAGGCTATTGATGGAAAACCAAGTGCAAATTTCTTGTTCTAATTCCAGATTCAACTATGACTCTCAGGAAGCTGAGAAACATAAAGGATCGACAATATATATCCATAGAAGAAGGAGGAGGAAAAAAAGCAAAGAGAGAATGTTTTTCTTCTTTCTTTTTTTCTTTTCAATACCATTTTACTTTATTCTGTTTTTTTTTTTCTTTAGATGTATATTTTAAGAGATGTTTTCTTTGCTTATATATTATTTATTAATGGCTTTTTTTAAATCCATATATGTAAAATATATCCCAATGTTCAAAAGGCATGCAAATATTTTCTTTTTGCGGGACTTTTCCTGTGCATATGTTCTTTTATTCTATTTTGGTAATTTTTTTTTTTTTTGCATACTAAGACTGTGTGAGAAATAAGAGCAGCTCTCGTCTGTGACATAAGATTCATGAGTGTTTCCAAAAATACTATTTTATGATAATACCAAAAGTGTCTTAATTTTATATAAGCCTAATTTTTCACTGCTTAACAGTCTTGGAAAAAATTTCCAAAATTCTAAAGTAGCCATGAAAGGAAGATAGCCTGCTGGTCTAAAATCCAAGGCTTAGCATCAAGTCACATACAAAGACTTTTATGGTTATTTTTTATTCCTTTACAGTTTTATAAGACACAACCTCATAAATCTTAATGAAATATAAGAATTTCTGAATTCATTCTCAAGACTTATACCACCATGTTCTGCTTATTTAGTAATGACCTTTTCCATAAGCTGTAAAAGATGTCATTATATTTGTTATTGAAATTATGGAATGGTGAAGTACCAACTGAAATTTCAACAATAGTGACAGGTATAAACATAACCATTCCTCTATGACCATTTTTATATGACTTTGTGCATTTAAGGAAGAGTATGGTCTTATTAAACTATCTTCTGAATGCAAAGTTGTTTCTTATAAAGTCAATTTTTAAATACCGTTCCTAAAATATTCTTCACCATTCATATTTGTCTCTTTCCAAAAAAATCTGTGACTTTTCTTTCAAGCCATATCACACTAATGCAAAGCAAAGCACAGAATTACAACACCAATTATTTTCTCTCAGCTGCTGCGTAGTAACGGGTGTTTATTTTTAAAGTACTTTGTTCACCTTTAAAACATAAAATTAGTACAAGATTATAAAAAAATGTTTTTGTTCCCAAAAAAAGGCTTTGGTTGTCTAAAGTACATGCCAAATTAAATATAAATTTGCTACCATTATCTAATCAAAACTAAGATATTTCTGTCACCTCATTATGGTTTAAACTTGCAGTCATAAAATTTATGTTATTAAAATGCCCTTGACTATTTTTAATCTAGAACTACAAAATGCTATCTTTTCATGCCCTTTTTCATGTCCCTTAATAAAAATACCTTAAATGAATAGAGCCATCATTCCTTACCTAGTTCTAACAGTTAAAATCAAAGAAGCAAGTAAGACCTGAGCATACTACACAAAATACAATTTGTACTGTGAATTACTCTCTGAGCTGTTACCTTGTGTGAACCGAATACATGTGGGTAACACCAAGACAGCCACAATGCAAAGCTGGAGCGCAAAGAAAAGATTTATTCCATTATTTTTATGTCAAAACAAGGGTACATGCACTGCTAAGTTTATTTCATCTTAGCAGGGGCAAAAAGTAGGGAGGTCTGAACCCTGCCTGTTACATATCAAAGGCCTGGTGCAAGCACAAATCTTCACAAGGCTCTGTTTACAATCTCCAGTCTTCTTATCTGCCTTTCCCCCTTTCTTCTAGAGCTGTAAAGAATGCTTTTTAAGTCCTTTACAGCATTCTCTTAGCTGACTTCTTGAGATAGACAGAAAACAATGTGAATTTTCCCTGACTGAATATTCTTAGCACTCTCCAGCTGCAAGGTCATCTTGAGAGAAAACAATTCAAAGCCCAACTTTTTTTCTTCAGAAGTCTTCCATTTTTAACACTTTCTTCCTTCCATACCTCTCTGGATATAATTTTTAAACCTGCAATTGCTGATGCCACAAACACATCTCTGTGTGGTTTTGCAATAATTTCTTTTCTACTTGCTTCTTGCATCAAACAGCAATATGAATGTTTATTTATTGACAACAGAGAGCTGTCAACTGTTCATCTTGTGGGCAGCTTGAGAGCTGCATAGAAAAAGTGATTCACAGCAGGTAAATGACCTTTATAAATAATGTAGTATTTTTTAAGAACCTGAAGACACCTTACAGGATCCAAAATATTACTTATATGCCTAATCTTCTGCTGAATTTCTAAGTTCACAGAAGTAAACTAAAAAAATTCTACTTTACTCTTCTAGATGCTTGAATCAATACGTGTATTTGCATTTTTCAGTGAAAATTCCTTTCTGTCTGTGAAGCTGTACTTTTGCACATACTAAAACAATCTGTTGCTTTACTTTTCTTCTGTGCAACATTTTGTGATTCACAAACTAAATGTTTCTCAGAGTTATGTCCCTGGAATGTCCAGAATTGCTTGGTGTATGCTGAATTGTGATGCAGAAGCAGAGGATTCAGCACTCCCACTCATCATCATTTAAATGAAACAGCAGGTGATGTTTAAGGGGGGTCAGACATAAAGTGGGTGTTAGCTCCTCTCCCCCCAGTCAGTTTGAAGAGAATCTCCCAATTATTCAGTGACAATAGACAGTGGGACACCTTTCTAATGCTCTTGGTTGAAACTGAGCCACTTGAGAGACAGGGATGCAAAGGAACCCAAAAACAGAGAGGACATCTCAGCAGAAGCATAATTTCATACCTTGACAAATGGACTCACACAAGAATTTCTCTTCCCCTCCCTGAAGCTTCTATGGTTTTCCCAAAGGCTATCTGAAATAAATGACACAAAATTCTACAGGGCAGGTAGTGGAGCCTCTAATTCCCCAATCCTCCTAGTTCTCACTCTCCCCAGGACTCCTACTGCATTTTACACCAAGAGAGTTTTGCACAGAGGACCAGAAAGGGCCTTCTTAGAGAACAGGCAAGGAGCCCCAGCTTCAGCGCTGGGTGAGATCTAAGTGAAGGGGCTTCAGATACATCATTCTCTTTGGTCCTTCATTTGACATAGGTCTTACTGTCCTGCCTGAAATTCAGTAGACTCCAAAGATATTGTAAAATCTACTGCAGAACACAGAGTCTTTCTTTTAGACCTGTGCCTTCATTCAGACTTCCCGAACCACAAACAATGCACAAACCAGTATCACTCTGTGTCAGGTCAAATCCATAAATTGAATCCCATGTAGAGCAGTATGGCTATAATGATTCCTCCTGTCTTAACACTTTATAAAAGCAATGCAACAGACTTTATTAACAGAAAATGCCAGTTCTTCTATTTCAAAATTACAACAACAACAACAAAATAGCATTTTGCCAGTTGGAAATCCCTACATCAGCAATCAGGTTGCAAATAGTCCATGAAGAAGGCTGAAGAAGGAAAGTTATTCAACAAAATTTAAGAGACTATTTCAAGAAAAGTAAAATGATGCCCAAATAAACAGGGAAAATTATTTCAGACTCTTCACCTTATGCAGTAAATAGCTGGCACTGGTTTGGGAACAGATAGGTTTCCATAGGAAAGGTGACCCACAGGTGCTCTGTCCCCAAGGAGAAAGCCCATAAGATGGTGGCATTGTGCCCCTCAGGGAGAGCTGCCTGGCAGCATGAAGTGACCAGCAGAGCTCCCTGCAACCACAGGAGAGCCTGGCACTCTCAATGAGTCTCTCTATGACTGCTATTTAGATAATATGAACATAACTATCCCATTACTCCCCCAGAATATGCTCATAGCTGAACCACTGAAGAACTGGCAAATTGCTTTAAATTCTCTTTGCTGAGAGCTTATTGCTCACAAGGGAATGGTTCCTCCTCTATTTTTCCAGCTGTTAAATTACCTTCAAGGACAATTTTTGGCATGAACGTTTGCTGCAGTGAGTTCAGAAGAGCCAAGGAAGTGATGTGGTGAATGTCACTGCAGTTCAGATTATGTGAAATCTGAAAAATCCTATTTTAAAGGCATTTTTATAGTTGGAAAGTCAGGAAGAGCAATTATATTTTTTACTTTTCAAAGTCATTTCTGAGTGTGCTTTCCTACAAATCCTACCATTCACATCAGCAATCAATCCATCTTTTCACCAGGTAAGAATAGTTTGATAGTGACACCTTCAATAAATTGAAAGGGTGGGACTATCTTCCAACAGCTGATATGTGCTAAGGATGCCATAGTAGTTGAATTCTGGTCATCAATTTACTACAGAGAGATATCAAAATAACTGTTTAGGCACCTTTCTACCTAATCCTTAACTATTATCACAATGAAAGTAAATTTCCTTTAAAATTCCAACTTCATTGGGTGGAAAAAAACCAACAGAAGTAGTGTTTTTTAAGAAAGTGAAGATTACAGCCAGAGATTAAATTATATTTCTACAAAAAAAAATTAAAAAAGGCTTATACTGAAGCAAAGGCACAAAATGTCAACCTTCCACATGCTTTTGCATCTTTTAACATTAGTATGTGGGCACACTCACAAGATGAAGACGAGTCATTTGAAAAAATAAAAGGGAACTATTTGGAGCTTGAAATTCTCACGACACTTTTACACTGAGTTTAAGATTAATTTTTAATGGCAAAATGAAAGGGTAATCTACTTTAAACAACATTTCTAAAGAACAAACAAATCATTAGCATAAATGACTAACATAAATATGATACCTTAGTAAACTGTGTAAACACTGATGCTCAGCAGTGCAGGAGGCAGAAGCTGAGGACATCATGTCCCCAAGCACCACCTCTAATGGTCCTAACAATAGGCTTTTGTTAGCCTTTTGTTCATTATGTTGATAACCATTAATATGTAATGCTTTGCGTGCATCGTAGATCAGGCCAGAAAATAGCAGAGTGCAAGAGAGTCAATTCAATATTCATTAGACAACTTTTCCCAAGACCGGGAAGTTTCACAACTGCCCAGCACCCACTAAAGTCAGCCCTCTGAGTGCTTTCTGATCCCAAACCCAGGAACCAGGAGAAATGAGAACCACATCCACTGGCCAGGAGATACGTTGGAGAATAGACAAGGCCCTGAAAAATAGTGCTGTTCCTAAAGAAAATGTTATCTTGTTTGTGCTGTGTCTTGGACATATAAAAAAAAGAAGGATTGAATATCATGTTTCCCTTTTGGTCTTGCTGCAATATGGGAGATCCAGTCAAGACATTAGGCATCAGATGAGAACAAGAATCTATGAACAGTGCCGTCAGTGTTTGTGCATTCAGTTACAAATAGCTCTTTCTACACAGCCGTATGGACATCCTACTGTGTTTATGTAATTTAGGCACAAATGCACAATCCTAGTGTGAGTCACCACAGTCTTCTCCATGTGTTATGAAATTCATTAGAACTCTAGTCCCCAGCCATAAAACAAAATCTCTCTGCTCTCAAACATCTACTTCAGCATCCTTGATTTCCACACAAGCTCACTATGAGCTATCTTCTGACTTTCCACATGGCCTCTCCAGGACAGGGACTCTGTCTGCCAGCCCTGGGAACTGCCAGAAAACATCTCAGCTTGCTCAGAAAGCTGAGCCAGCCTCAGCTATCCTTGAAGGATTCTCTGAGATGAGGATGTCCAGGGTCCTTGAAACACTAATGAAATGTTGTGTCCCTTCCCAAGAGAATGCAGCCCATGATAGGCTGTGTAGGAGGTAACGACACTGCAATAGCTTAAATTAGCAAGGCCCTCATCCTCTGCAACGTGATTCCCATTGTTTTCCTCTTCTTGATAGTTTCCCAAAACAGTGAATTCAAACACCTCCACTCTAAAATACAGCTACTGATTAGAAAGCCTCTGTAATAACCTGATGCTCACAGCTAACTCTCAATAAACTCTGAAGTATTTATTGCAAGCAGGGAGGGATTCTGCCCTGGGGCTCTTGGTTATTTGCATCATTATCTGCAGAGGATCCAGATTGTTGCTAAGTTTTCTGAGCCAGAGTGTGACTAAGAACCTTTTATCTGTTTTGTGAGTAGCACAAAATTCTGAGTTTGATATTAGAAAATAAACACACAGAGTTATCTCCGGAAACACTGCACCCCAGCTCTCATTCCACAAAAGTTAGGGGCTGTGGCACAGCTAGGAATCTTCAGCCTGTCTCTCCAGCACACTCCACACCTAGGCAGATGGTTTTTTCCATCCTAGCTGGCCATCCTAGTTGTCAGTGCTGACTGCATTCATACTCCAAATGTTAGGCTAACCTTTCTGACAACTTCACACGCTTTTATAAGACATTCACACATATTATAAGACATTCCTTCACATCTGATAATGATTTGAAGTTAAGATTAATAGACTGATTTTCATAAGTACTTGTCAGTAACTGTGAGTTTTCTGTGTCTATGACAATATGTCAGCTTCCTAAATGCACAGAGAGGTTTTCTGGGAGAACACAAATCTTAAAAGCACTGAGCTTACTCAGCTTGTCCTCTGATTGATATTCTTCACTCATTATAGGCATGTGCTCGTGCACTAACTGAAGGATCAGTACTGTTGTTTTTTTTATGGGCTCTTTCTAAAATGCAATTATACATTCAAAATATGACAATTTCTTCTTCTCAATAGCTTTGGCACTAAATGAGAGTTTTAATAAATCATTTTTATGGTTACTGCTCTGATATTTTCTGCAAGTGTCTTGTTATAGGAAAAATGTTTTTATCCCTAACTGCTATCTCCTGATCCTCATGTTTATTTGGGGGCTTTGGTTTCAGTTTTGGGTTCTTTTTGATGTTGTTTGGTTTGGGTTGTTTTTTCTCGTTTTTTTTGGGTTGTTTTTTATTGTTTGTTTTGGTGAGTTCTTTTTGTTTTTTGTTTTTCTGTGTTTTTTTTTGGAGTTGGGGTTGGGGTGTTTTTGGAGAGGTGCTGTTGGCTGGGTTGGGGTTTTTTTGACAGGGAAGCTCAGTTATAGTCTGCTAGAGGATTCAGTGAGAGTGGTAGTAATGCTTTCAGGGTTATTTCAATATGATTATAAAGATAAAAAATATATTTCTTAACTTTTTAACATCCCTTTTTAGACCCATTTCCCATACTCCTCTAAAGAAACCGAAGCAATGTGGTGCCACAAAAGAGGCATTTTTGCATATCAGTTTGCTACTTACTGCTGCTCCCAGTAACTACCTTCATGACACTGCAAGTGCCAGTTCAGGATTGGAGCAACAAGACCTGAAAAATAAAGATTTAGAACTCAGGATCCAACTCTAATAATTTTTCCATTTCTTTGCCAAACATATTTCCTTTACACAAATTCATATATCTTACAATTATCCTTAGAAAAAATTGTTGAATATCTACTGCAGTGAAGTTCTGGGTCATCATATGTATAAGAAGGCATTTCTGAAGCTCAAGACAAGTACCCAGGAGTCTGTGCCATCCAACCAGCAAATAAAATCCAGGATATTTCTCCAGTTACTTAATTTACTATTGTATAACACAATTTCTGAATGGGTTTGTGTTTTTTCCAGAGAGTTGCACTGTACTTTTTATTATTGAAAGAGGGTAAGGGAAGAAGGAATACTGCCAGGGAGAGTATCTGGCAGTAGTAGAGTATCAGAGAGTAGTAGGGTAAATATTTTGACAGCCTCAGAGGCACCATGTAGAAACTTCAGGAACAACGAATTGTCAAAAAAATGTATTACCATAACATATTTTCTGAAGTGATCAACTATTAAAGAGTTAACAGGCTGGTTAAAATATTGCCAGGATTTGGCAAGGTGGTATCCCAGGGTTGCTTTTCATGAGGATAACAATTTCAAAATCATGGCAGCATTGAAGTATTATGGAAATTCTACAGAGACCTGAAGGAATACAGTGTAATTATTTTTAATGTTATCATTAACTTTAGAAAGATGCTTAATGGGTCAATTTTAAACAGGTCAGTTTTCTGGCAAATTCTATGCCTTCAAGGCAAAAAAAAATACTAGACCCTCTACACTAAATACATCACACTATTCCTCCGTGAGCAGTATCTGTTTGAGGGGAATAGCAAGTCAAGGAAAACCTTAGACCAGAAGCACAAAGCTCATGATTTAGACTCCACCCCTGGGAGAAAACACATGGGTAAATGTTTTAAATCAAGTATTTAAATCTAAAGCCCCTTATTTTGATTTAGGATGTCCACAAGGCAGCACTGTGACAGAACTGAATGAGCATTTCTCCTGTCTCCTAATCCCACAGCACAAACACCTTAGCTCTGTACTGGCATGCAGACACATCACTGATGCTACTGGAAGCAGCCATGCTGAGGCTGGCACAGGACTTCATCCACAGTGACCCATCAAGGCAGCATTTCTGCCTGCCTTCATTTTGGGTAGGCTGGGATCTCTCAGTTCTTTCCCAGGTGCTGATTTTCAACTAAAACTTAAAAGGCTTTCAATATCCAAATCCTCTTTTCAAAAAAGACTGCAGACATTTCATTAACTGTTTCAAAACCTATTATGAGAAGAACTGAGGTACAGATGAATGACTGAACAATTAATATATTGTTCTTTACTCTCATTTTCTTAGGAAACCAGGCTACAAATAGAGTGCAGTTGCACACAGACCTCTGAGCTTCTTTTCATGTCAGTATTTCTTCAATGGGCACAACAGCTCTCTACAACCAAGGAAGCAAGGTTATTTATTTACCACCTCAGTGCCTATTTAATCACCTCCCATCACAGAAAACCTAAGAAGTTTTTTTACATAATCCCAGGAGAATAGACATACCAATTTTAGATTTTACATTTTTTTCCTTTCTGACCTTTTTGAACAAAAGGAAAATACTTCCAACAAATCATTCAGCACAGCTTTCATTCCTCTCTTTGACGTAATTTTCCAGCTCTGTGGAGTACATGGAGCACTTGGCAGGAACATTTTGCACAGTATCTGGTATTGCCTGTACATCAGGTCATTCAGGAAGCCCTGAGAAAACTGCATATTAATAGTGAAAGGGAGATGCCATAAACTTGTGAAAGTGGATCCTTTTCCTGGCTGCTGATCCGTGTAAATACAAATCTAGGTTTATCTTTTCACTAGAGAAAATGCAAAATCAGGATCTGGAAACATACTAGCACAAAGCAAAGGAAACAGAAGTTAAATATCAAAATTAAGCTCCCAGTCTGTTAGAATCAGAAAAATAGAGTAAAATGTAGCCTGAAATAGAAGAACAGAAGTCCTGTGAGGACTGCAGGCAGTGTTCATGGGCTCTCAGCACAGGGCACCTGCACAGCAGCAAGTGGGCTCTCCACACTTGCACAGCTGATAAACAGCCAGTGTGCTCCAGCTGTGAGTAAATTCCCCCAGTAAAGAGTGATAAGTTGGATAATGGGAAATACAAGCAATGGGAAAGCAAAAAGCCTTTAGACACTCTATCTGGTTGACACGGTAGAGATTGGTGAGCTTCATTAAATGACCAATTTTAGCTTACTCTAAAGGCAGAAAGCCACACAGTATTAAAGGCCTGCAGAGAGATGCACAAGCAGGGGCAGAAAAGTGAGGAGCTGAGTTAAAACAGTTCTGAGAATAACAGTAACCAAATAAATGTCCTGAGAAGAGCCTGGATGTTTTCTACATCAGCTGTATTCCTCACAATGGGGGAGAACCAGGAGAAGGCCATTTCATTTCATCTCATCAGTGTTTTCCACATCAAAACAAAACCCAGATACTTTCTAGTGCTTTCATGAAATATCCAACTTTTGATTGAAAAGATAAGCGGTTTTTATTATTCTCCTTCTTTTCCTCAGCCTCTCCTTCTTCCTCTCTCTCCTACTTTCAAACAAAAATTGATAATAGACTGTTGCTCTGAGAAGTCTCACAAAAGAGAAAAGGTGAATTTATTGTGTCCTCATGAAAAGCTTTAGCTAAGCCCCATGTTCCAGCAGAAATAGGTTTCTCTGAAAATGTTCCAATCAACTCAATGCTCTTCATCTAGGCCAAGCACAAAAGAGGGCAGCTCTGGCTGACCCTGCTCCAAGAAGGCAGCAGCAAGGGAGGAGCTTTTCTGCAGAGCCACCTTTAAGATGAGTGGAAACAGGTCCAACCAGCCAGACATTTGAGTGAAAATGAGATAAGAAGGGAGTGAGAAGAGAGCTGGGATTCTGCAAAATAACTGAGTGAAGAGCCAGCTCCAACACAGTTTATATTTGTTAGAAAACTTGTACCTTTAAACATTGTGGCATAAGCTAAAATTAAAGGCAAGGCAAAGAAGCTGGAATTTCCCCCATTTTACACATTTGTATCACACTGTATTTTCACATACTCATGAATATTACTTGGCTAAGGGACATGATTTGCTGTGAGCATTCTTCAGGAAAGTCATAAGGGACTTAATTTTTGAGTGTTATTTAAAACTCCAGTTTTTTTTTGAATGACCCAAACAAGAATATATGTTTTTAAGTCTACATTGGGAGCCTAATGCTGCAAGGACCATATTTATTTAAATTATACAGTTTGACTCTAATGAAAGCAGAAATTATCTTTGAGTGAATGATTAAAAATAAATTATCTGCTAACAGCATATTCAGACTGTATTATCACTGCAGCCAGAGGAACATAAATTCACAAGACTGAATGGCTGCACATCCAATATAAGAAACTTCATTAAGATTTTGTCATGAAAAAATTCTAGTGTATTTTCAAAATCAAAAAGCCCCAAATTTTCATGTTTTGCTCTACACAAACACAACTGTTTTATTTTTTAAGGTGGCAAGACCACAAACATTTCAGGAGATTACTTGCCAAAATGAGGTTTTGGTTTTTCAATTTCCTAACAGAATGCACTTCTGGGGAGAGATTTTGAGAGGGGCATTTCCAAACCTTTCTGTGCTCTTAGTGTTGCTGTTTGTGCAGGACTTGCCAGTGGCTTTTCACATCTTGGCTTTCCACATCATCTGCTGCTATTTCTGCCTTATAGCAAAGGAAATCCAAGAGGAAAGGGAAAAATACCCCAACCAATTTCTCCAAGCCCAGGTGGATTCCCAACATCTATTTTTAGAAGCAGGGCTGAGAGAAATCTCTTTGCATTTCTGGTACTGGGGAGCCCCACCTAAGGCTTTGTGTTTGTGCCTGCAGGGTGGGGGCTGAGCCAGTGAGGTAAAACAGAGAAGAGTGGCATTTCAACAGACATGGCTTGACAGTGCTCCTTGCAGGTACAATCTTTTGTACTTAAGGTGCTGTGCATGCAATAAGTCATCTCTCCCCATTTCCTTTCTGTGTACTACAGAACAGGATGCTGTGAGTGTCCTCATTTTCCTTTGAGGGCTTGGCAAAGGTACAAAAACACTTCTGTGGCTCTAACTCCCTGGGAAAAGAAGCTGACAGGATACAGGACACATGTTTCCCCATGTGAGGAAGGGTAGGCATTCAGGCCACAGCTCATTGCTTTCACTGATTTTAGAAATCTAAGATCAGAATATGATGGCAGCACAGTCAATCTGAAGGCAAAATGGTTCCTTAATTCACAAAAGATGCATAGACAAAGCCCAGAAGCATTAACAGAGTGAGGCTTTTGCCCACACCTTCTTCATTCCAAATATCTTCCTATTGCAATTCAGGTTGTCACTCAAGGCAGTATAGCTAGGTAGAAACAGTTCACCTGAGGGTGTGGACGAGTATTCTGTCTACCTGAGCACAGAGCAGAAGCAGTGGAGCAGACACACCTGCATGTTTAGGGGGCCAGAACCTCTGCTATTGCACCCAAATTGTACCCAGTACATCTTCAACAGTTACAGCCAGTTCTGGGTAGCTGGGGTGATGCTCGTGGAAATCAAAATCTTGTAGAAATGGAAAAGAGTGAAATTACTTTTTACATTATAAATATATTTTGAAACTAATTTAGGTATCTTTCCTTGGGTTGGTACTTATGGCTTTATAGATGTGTATTCTATTGCTGGAGGAAACAAGACTTAAGTGGACAACAAGGAAAGGCAAAGCTGGCATGATGAAGGATACCATTCTGAAGAAGCAAAGCTGCTGAAGAAGCAGTGGATGGTCACTCCAAACTGGAAAAAGGGAGGGTTGTGGTTCCAAGCTACTGACAGGACAGACTCAGAAATTCTCAGTACCAGGCAGCTGAGGGCTTCTTAGTACCTGCACAGGAATAGCTACATGTAGTCTTACAGCAGTTAAACATTTATTTAATTTGATATAGTGGGAGCCTCATCAAACTCTCACAGGAAAAACCATGGGGAAGCTCTTTTGGCTCTCAGTTACTCCATGCCTTGGTGAATTGTCTGCCCCAGATTTCCCACAAAGACAATTAAGTTCTATTTCTCCCGTGGTTGTAGTTCTTATAATTGCCAGTAATTCATATCTAAAGACATTGCCCATTATCCTTCTGCTGATTACAAATACAAGTTCATAAAAATTACTTGTCTTTTATTCTTTTCTCTGTCTAAAAGCTGGTACCATCCAGCACTGTATCATGTACAATACAGTTTTGGACTACAGCTGAATATCCTAGGCATTACTACAGTGGAAAAGGGTCTGTTTAATAATAGATTGTTCAAAATATTGAGAAAAAAATTTTTAGATTTCTTATTGTAATGATTATAACACTGTGAGTTTGACTAGGAAAGTCTAGAGTTCTATCTAAAACAATACATCCAACACCAAAAACTGATTATATGCAAAGTGGCCTTGTGCTGATGAAATTTACCACACAGTGGTAGCTAGCTACAAAAAGGCTCAGATACAATTCTGTGGTATGTAAATAAAAAAAGAATAAACCTAATGCTGCTCTGCAAAAGCTATTCTGTAGCCACTCCATGCACTTTGTCCTCCCGTCCTGCAGGGGACAGGGAATGACAGAGTAGTTTGGTGAGCACATGGCAGCCAGCCAAGCTCCCCCAACCAGAAATGGATTCAGCTGGAAGGTCAGGTTTGAGCAGAACATGGTGCCTGTGTAGTGGCCTTTTACCATGGAGTGACTGAGGCCAGTTCTGGGAACAGCAGCCCAAGAAAGACACACACCTGATGGGCCAGCTCCAGAGGAGGGCCTTGAAAATGACCAGAGGTTTGGGACACCTCTTCCATGAACAGAGGCTGAGAGAGTTGGAGCTTTGGCTGAGATAGTTAATTTTCTTCTTAGTAACTGGTATAGTGCTGTGTTTTGGGTTTAATAAGAGAAATATGTTGATAATACTCTGATGTTGTAGTTGTTGCTTAGCATGCTTACCCTAAGGACTTATTGATATTCCATGCCCTGCCAGTGAGGAGGTGCACAAGATCCCACAGAGGGAACATGGCCAGCACTGAACCAGCCAAAGAGATATTCATGAATGATGAATATCTCAGATGCTCAGTATACAAACTAGGGGGGATGCTCAGAAGCATGTCATGATCAGTATATAATTAGAGGGACTTGACCAGGAGGGGCAATCGCTACTCAGGGATGGGATGGGTGCTGTTCAGCAGGTGGTGAGCAATTGGATTGTGTCTCTTCTTTTGGGTTTCATTCCTCTCTCCCTCTCTTTCTTTCTTTTTCATTTGTTATTCTTTTTATTATTATTGCTATTACTACTGTTATTATTACTTAGTATTAATATTGTTTATTTCAATTTGTTTCAATTATTACACTTTCTTAACCTAGAAAGTTTACCTTTTCCTTCATTGTCAGTCATTTAAAGACCACCTCTAGTCCATATCTATTTTCTTTAATGCAGGACAGTACAGTAGTGCATGAAATACGAAATAGTTTTCAAAATCAGAATTAACAAGTATTTTCACTGAAACGGATGGACAGGAGAAATACCTACATGCAGTCATGAAGCAGAAAATTATGGCTATTTCAGTAAACTAAAATGAAGGTTCCTAAAGTGGCATTAGGTGCTAAGCTAAGCAAACAGAAGTAAGTTAAAGATGTCATCTGCTATGCTGAGTGATTACCTGCCTAAATCATAAGGCAAATATAAAAATTGTGAAAATTACAAAAATTTCAGGAAAAATAAGAGAAAAATACTGAAAATTAGTGTAGCAAATAGAAGATTAAATAAGAAACATGTACTATGATAGTACTTTGATTGGTCCACCGTTAATTACTTGTGTTAGCATAATTAAGATTAATATGACTTTTCACCTTTCCCCAATAAAACAAGTCATGTTCCAGTTAACATGGAAACTTTGAAACATCCACTGGTCCATTGTTCTTTAACTTTGAACAGAATTTCTGAATGAAGCCTGATTTTTGTTAGCATTTCAAGCATGTAACATTTCATTATTCAGGAAATAATTTGATCTAAAAATCAATGAGATTCATATACTTAATATAATGATCCTGTTTTTTCCTAAAACTTACAAGCTTTAGAGAGTGAACACCTGTGTCTGGTGAGAAGCCAACAGGATCAGCATGGATCTGACTTTACCTTGCTAAGTAATAGATACTCACAAAAGTGAAATTTAAATTATTTGATTTGTGTCACAGTGAAGTTAGACAAATTGTGGTGAATGGTAATCAGCCAAAAGGATCACAATTTAGTACAATCAAGATTTTCTTGATTTGCTACAAATTGAGACTGTCCATGAATGTGCTCAGTACTTCATTGTGCTTGGTTCAAGACAGAAAGCAATTTTTTTTTCATTGCTAACACTAATTCTGGGCTTCAGTGATAGAAGAAGTGGTAGCACTGTTGACAGACAAATAGGATAGATTGTGCACTGTATAAGCCCTTTTTGAAGGAGTAATTCAATTTATCCACATGGTTTCCTAAGAAATCAGTTCTTTAGATGTATTTGGTGCACAAATTGTGACTCTTTACAAAAATGGAGGTCTTCTCTGGATGTGTCAATGTGCTCCACTTTTCTCTATCAGCCTTCACATTAAGGTACTTCTGAAAAAGCTCCTCTCTCTACTGGAAGAATTCAAACCTCTCTCTAATCTCTCTAAACAGGAGGAGTATAATTCAGCTCAACACCCTTATTTCTATCAGAGTTGGGACACAGTGCAGGAAACAAGTGTAGAAGGTGGGCTACGTCAGGGTGGCTTCAGAGGCATCTGAAGTTCATGGAGAAAAACTTTTCACCTTTCCTCAAAAAAAATTTCCCTGTGAGTTCATATTTTAGGTAGTTCAAGCAAAATCAACACTGCTTTGCTACCTATTTTGTGTAATACTTTAAGAGTGAGTTCACACTGCTAGGGAAAGTTTACCTGAGGCAAAGGCTGGTAAATAAATCTGTGAGTAGATGAACCAGGCTCTCACAATGTGATCCAAAGTCTCTGAATCCAAGGCATAGACTCCACAATTTAATTCCAAATAGGAAGAAAATATTGGTGTCATGGCTTAGGATGCCTGATAGGTGGCAGTTCAAATCAATATAATGCCTGATAATACACCCAGAGGCAGGGGTGTGCTCAGCTGCTAGCATGTGCAGGCCTTGCTTTTCAATTTTCCTTGCTCTTCCTGCATCCCCACAGACATAACCTATGTCTCCTCCACATTTGGCAAACAGCAGTGATCACCACCAGGACAGGTCAGAGCCACATTTCTTCCTCTCATAGCAGGAAACACAAAGCAAAGCTGTGTGTTCACATCCCTGTAATACTGGTATTTTCAAGCCTCTGAGGACAAAGTACAGCATCTACAGTGTCACACATATTTTATCAGGACACACGGGATCCCTCCTAACTCACAGCTTTGCCTCAGTTCATTCCCAGATTTCTTTCCTGTGCATTTCCCATTCTTCCAGTGTCCCTTTCTTCCAGTCTTCTTGGTTCCTTCCATGCTGGTCCAATTGCTTAAAATACCTTTTCAGATTAATGCCAGTTGTTTTCTCTCCTTTCAGTTCCTATAGATGAGGCAGCACTTAATACCTTTCCAGTAGAAATGCTGCAATTTCAAAGAAAGGCAGAAGCCATTAGTCCCTGGCTAAGCTCTATTCCAGGTGGAGAGCTGCTTGTTGCTCTTCAGCCTGTCCATTGCTGATAAAGAGCATGAACGGGGCTCTCACCCTCCCTGCTCATCATGTCAGCACAAAATAGCATCTGGCAATACTGTGCAGATTTTATTGTTTTGTTTTGTTGAGGTTTTTTTGGAATAGGAGAAAGCAGAGTTTGTTAGATATTTGTTTTGTAAATCCCATTTCCATTTTAATTAGAAGGCAACTTCCTCCAATTTCTATCTTAATTACCATAATCTGATTAAAGTCGGTATGATGGGTACTGCCAGGAGAAGGAGCTAGGTTATGTTTGCTTTATCCTGGGTGGAAATCTTTAAACAGATAAGTATTGGAAATAGGTCTGCAATCCCTCTTTTTGAGACATTATCCATGTACAGGAGTTACTTCATGGCTTGTGTACAGTAGGATCTATGCAGCAGGGGAGAAACGGTTTAAAATGTATCTCTGCATATATAACAATTGTCATAAGGAAAACTCATTTTTCTCTATGTTTTGGTGGGTTTTTTAGTTTGGGTTTGTTGCGTTTTTTTTGTTTTGGTTTGCTTTGCTTTGTTTTCTTTATGGAGAAGATCATATTGAGGATGCTTTTGTTTTCCTGGGAAATGACTTATAAGGGTAGGCACATATTATGGATTTCTTCACTATTGAATTTTATGCCTGTGTAACTCAATTGAGTCCAGAGACAGAGTGAAACAGCAGTAAATCAGACTCCATTATTCTTAGTTACTTATATAGAGTCACAAGTTAAATTCACTGTGATATAACCAGGAATGTGTGTGGGAAGGTACTTTAAAGAGTCTCTTCAGTGAAAGCCATCAATCTTTCTGACTGCACTAACCTCTACTGCACAGCCCACTGTGCAACCAAAGAGAGTTTCAGAGGGTGCTTTCAAAGGGCACCCTCATCTGTCACCTCAGAGCAGAGAAGCTGCTGAGCGAGTGGGAGCCCCCAGTGCTCTCTCTCACCTATACCAGCTTCGTTCTTTATTAACATCATACAGCTTAGCTGCAAAACTGGTCAGAGGAAATTAATGTGACAAAACTCGTGGACAAGGTCAGGGAAGAGAGGGGTGATTACATTTTCTGGAATTTCTAAGCGGGCTAATTTTACCCATGCAGGCTCGCTCACTCACAGCTCTTTATTCACTAACAAGCCCCTAAATTTGAGTTCTCAAGTGGTATGACCATAATCAGATGTTTATAACAGAAAGGACAAAAGATTTTGCCTACTGAGGCTTCATGTCTTTTCTGGTGACTATGCCTGACAATCAGTTTACTTTGATATTATTGAGGAGCTACAGCTGTTACAGGGTGACCCTTTGCTTCAGAATCACATGTACTTCAGACTCCACGAATCTTAGGCAGGGTTGCTGCTCATTGTCTGCCCGAATTTGTTTGAAATACATTTTAAAATCCATACATCTTGATGGTTATCATCTGTTTTCCCACTAGGCTGACACGAACATATGTGACATGTTGTAGCCTCCCTGCACCCCTTCTGTGGTCAGAAAGAAGGGTCATCCACTCACAAGTCACGGAGTCTGCTGAGCTCTCGGCAGAGTGAAAGCCTTCAGAGAGTGAATTAGCATCATGCTCCTCAACTTGATTAGGAGGAACCATCACTGCCAATGTAGGTCAGTCTTTTGACACTCACAGACACCCAGAGCAACCTTGAGGATTTTTAAGTCTCCTCAAGTATAGCTCTTCCTAAAAAACCCCAAAGACAAGAAGCATGTGCCAAAGGGAAATCTTCTAAGTTTGGGTCCTTAAACAACAGTAGATGTGTTTCTTTTAAAAAAATTGATTTTTCACTGACACTTCAAATGTATACAACCATAGGAAAGAAGCATGTAAAAGTACTTTGTTTAATATTATCTTTGGCAGTTTTTAATAAGCTTTAGCTCAAAATTTACTGCTGAGGGTAAATTAAATCTGAAGTGCTATTAAAGAGTCTTGAACATGTGTAGAAAGGGTCACTTCACATTGCCTGTATTTCTGGCTTTATATTTCTTCATGAATATCTTCTATGTTTCCAGTGCTAATATTTAAGAAATTAATTTATTAATTATGTGGTAGTATGATCTTCACAGCCTCCTATTAAAAAAAAAAAAAAAGAAAACATGCAAAATTACTCTGGCTACCATTAACATAAGGTTTTACTGCATTCACATTTGGAACAATTGTGGTTTATTTGGAAACCTTTGCATTAGCATGTATCAAGGCAGCTAATCTGAAGTTAACCACACAGAAAATGATTGCTTAATTGAATAAAAGCTGCAAGATTTGGATTAGGATTTCTCACTGCAAAAATATGAAATATCTGAAACATTACTGGACTGGCTAAATTAAAGCAACCAGGTGTCCTCACTACCTAAACTGAAGCCAATATCCCATAGTCTTTTTTATGGGTTTTTTCTGCTACAAACACATTTAAAAAGAGAATCATGGATTGGATTAGACAGAGTTTGACACACTTCTCTTATTTGTAAACTATATACAAATTATTTTAGACAAAATGTTGCCTTCTGTCCCATAGGTTTCATAAAGGCATAAAGCTGTCATTGACTGTTGGAGCCAAGCTAACAAAATCTGCAGTTTGTGAAAAATGTCCCCAGCCATGCAAGACAGTTTTGGCCATTTAACACCACAAATTTCATCCTGTCACTGTGGTTTAGAAGCATCTGCAGATATTATGTGTCCCAAATCTAGTGATTTATTAATTTTTTGATAAGACCTATCTTATGCACTGCCTTTGACCTTGTGATGAAAAGGGAGTTAGGCTCTAGCATCACGAAAAAACTAAGATATGAAAGATGTTATCATATGAATTCTTATATATATGAGGGAGGAGCTAAATATGATATATGCTCCTTTAAGAAATGTAGATAAATTAAATAGCCACAGTTTCCAGATATTTTGCAAACATGCTTTTCTGCTGCCATAACACAGCAGAACATCCAAAATAAGCATCACTCTGGTTTTGGGTGCACCCAGAGGAGAGGTCAAGCATGTACTTGGCTTTGTGCCTCAGCTAAGCGGCGCTCTTGACTCTTGAGCTTCTGCAGCTCCAGGAGCAGGAAGGACTCACTGCACCTCAAGATATGATTTTCTTGGAAAACAATGTGGGTAAATTCCAGAATAGAAGAGACAGAGTAATACCTGCCAAGTGTTTAGTGTGCTGCTCCCTCCACACGATTTATCATTTGCTTTCCTTACAGTTTAAACAACCGGCAGA
Source organism: Parus major (assembly GCF_001522545.3). Taxonomy (NCBI): domain Eukaryota; kingdom Metazoa; phylum Chordata; class Aves; order Passeriformes; family Paridae; genus Parus; species Parus major. The sequence continues at coordinate 29,370,030 of NC_031773.1, read as the reverse complement.
TTTCTACTAAGTCCCTGAATTGGCTAGAAACTGGAAAACATCAGCCACACCATCTGGGTCCAATACAAATGAGGCAGAAAGCAGAACTTTCAAAATACCAGAGTCCCAGCCTTCCAAGTGCTCAGTCACTCGTATCTTCTCCAGTCTCACTTTGGTGAAGTTGATTTTTTTCCCATAAAAACACGTATTTTCCACCACTGACTGATGATATTGCACTACTGAAAGCTTTTCCCACAGCCATGTAGCCTGGGTGAACCTCAAGCAAAAGTGATGACAAGTCCAAACCTGTGGGACCCCAGCAAGGTCTCTGATCTACTGCAGCTGGTGGAGAATTTCCTCACTGCTTCTGTGATGCATGGAAGAGACTACTTTGTTCAAAACAATGGTTCCCAAAAGCTCTCACTGAACTACATGCAAAGTTTGGCTGGAAATCTGGCTCCTTCCAGTGCATTGCCTCACAGATGCTGGCTGGCATGGCTTTGCCTGCTTCCAGAGCAGTACCACAACGTGCCACACCATGGGATATCACAAGCTTCTGCTGGGTTTGTGCCAAAACCCCAACTTCCACAGGGTTTGGAAGCCTGACATTAGAAGAGCTGTGTAGCAAGGTGTCTGGGAGACTCACAAAACCCAGACCAAGCTGGCTTCCCCTCCCATCTGGAGGAAGCACTAGAGGCTGAATGTCTTTGGGGTTAAGCTGGGGTTGCAAGGTCCCTCACTGTTGCTCCTCATGGCATCAGGACTCCCAGCTCTGGACAACACCAGTAGGCTTTCCACACAGCAAGCTCAAAATTTTGATTTTATTTTTTAAAGATTTAATTTAAATATTAAATTATTTTTATTAAACAAAACCAAGACAACTACAAAAACCCCAGATATTCAAGATATGCTTTATTTTTCCTGAAAAGTCAGGAAATAGTCAGAATTTTAGAATTTTGTGATGAACAGGATCTTCTGAATACTGACTAACCTTGGATCAAATAAAAAACTGTTCAGTCCATGCATTCCATCAGCAACATGTAGAGGAGGAAGGGGAGCACCATCCCTCCCAGAGACCAGGGCTAAGCCAATAGATATCCTGGACCTCCACAGCTTCAGACCTAAAATTACAGCTAAAAGAAAACAAACAAAGAGAGAGAGAACTATCCTCATGGATGAAAAGCAATTAATTTGATTGAGAAGCTAAGTGTCTGAAGCTTGAGAGAAGCTCATTGCCTTTCAGTAAGATAACCCTAACAGTGTCCAAAATTGAATTTTTAAACACAATTTTAAACATCATGGATTTCATAATGCAAAGTGATGGATCTTTCTGTTGCTCTCTAAGTGAGCTTAGGGTTTTTTTTCACTACAGATAGAATCTCTGGCAAATGTTTTGTTTCACTCTTCCAAAGGCCATATTTGTTTGCAGCAAGATGAGAATTAACTTGAGAGGTAGCAGCCCACAAACTTTGCACGGAGTGATCTTTAAATAGGATTCTGATGAATTCACAGAGGATTGGAATGAAACACCACAAAACATTTACCTTGAAAAGCTCTAGTTTCTTAAATCAGTTTCCCCAGAGTACATTTACAGTAGCTGTCACCAAAGATAGCTTATTGCTGATGAGCCTCAAATGAGCACTTCAAGTCCATGAAACAGAAGGTGCATAAGCAATCACATTAGTGCTATCTAACCAAGCTAAATCGCACAAGACAACTTTAATTTGCATGCTGACAAGAGCTAAATTGCAGGGTTCACCTGTAGCAAAAATAAATCATATGGTGATCATCGCTTTTGCTTTTCCTATACTAGCATCTGCCATTTACACCATAAAAATTCTGGTCACCTAAAGAAAAGTATATTCCAAAGCTAAATGTCATCATTCCTTCAATTTACTGTGAATTATAACTCAGAAGGCAATATTTGGTAGCCTCTAGCAAAACAGTAGCCTTTCCACAGTCCTCTGCATGAAACAGTAACAGGATTTATAAAACATAATACATTTTTGCAATGCCACAGGCATTCAAATACTTGGGAAAAAAAAATCCCTGATAACAGATGGAATGTTTTTTTGACATTAATTTATGCATTTTTTTTTTTTGCACGTGGCAGTGAATGAGGAAAGTGTTAGCTTAATAAATAGTGATGCTCATGGGTACTGAGTAGCTTCTTTTCTGTCAAATATTCTGTCTTTGTGACATTAACACAAATTAGAAATGGTTGGTACTTTCACTCTGTATCTTTCTGTGCTCTCTTATATTACATGTCAGAATGTTCAGCTGTATAATATAGCACAGAAGTAGAATTATGTATAATAATAATTAAGTATAATATGTCACAAAAGTAACATTATCTATATACATAATTTTTATGAAGCAAGTCCAAGGATCTCTAAAAAAACCCCGATGTCCACGGCACAGCAAGCTCCAGCAGTAGCACCACACACTTTCCAGAAAGGAATATATCTTCTTGAGAGAAATGTAAGAAATACAACTGTCTTCATGCTGCATTTGCTCTCTGTTGCCAGAGGATGTGTATCACAGCTGCTTTATTTAATTTACTGGGATGTACTTGTCTTTTTTATTATTTTCCCAGAAAAATTTGGATCTTATTGCTTCATCTTGAAATTTCAGTTTTACATAGAGTGGTTATATCTCCAACCTCATTATAGTTAGCAAATATCAGAGAAATTACCTGTAAATCTCTAAAAATTACTGCTGTCTTCCATATAACTTTTTCACACTTTTTTACTTGTTCTTAGTTTAATCACAATACCATCTCTTTTGTACTCTTCGGCTGATTCTTATGAATAACCTAAACCTCATTCTGCTAGTCCCATAGTCACAGCCATTTCAGGTAACAATGGACTCCAGAATGCCTAGGGAGAAAAATCAGGTTATATATAAAAACATTTTCAATGTCATTTTCCTAATTTGCATAAAATCATCGTTGTTTTTTGGACACATTAAAGGCTAATATTACCATGGGTTAATTAAAATAATTCCATGAATTTCAAGCAATTGTACTGCTACATTATTTCATGTTGCATAATCAAAGAGCTTTCTACTGAAATCACCCACTTGATTTTAGTATGATGAGCCCCATGGCAAAACAGAAGCTGAAGTGCAACCTCCCACTTCCCTCCCCCTTCCAGAGGGAAATTAAAAAGAATTAGAAGTCCCTAACAAAGATTCTGGTGTGGAAAGCAGAGAGAGAATGCATCAAAATTTGCAATTCAATCATTTTTATTGCACGATTTCACATTTCAGCTGACAGTTAATCCATTTATGAGGTGGTATTGGGTGTTCCTTGTTATGCATTCCAGTATTTAGGTGCAATGGAGACAGAAAACCTACCATGACATAGGAAGTCAAACCACGTAGTAATGAAGAGATGTATTGGGAAAACTTTGCATAGATATAACCAAGATGATAAACACTGAGTGTTCCAGCTAGACCTGCAGCAATCGTTGTAATATTGTTAGTTCATGAGTTAACTTCTTACAGCCTATTTTAATTTACCCTAAATCTACATGTATATGCCCCTAGCCCACACTTCATGTCTTTCAAATGCCTTGTCTGTGTAGTTTCCTCTAGAATTCTGAATACAAATTGAAGCTAACAAAGGTAGGAAAGATATAGCCTGTCTCAGGGAGGATTTTGAGCACTGCTTAAGATGCCTGATAAAGGAGTATGTTCAAATTTTTCTGTGCCAGACTCACAGTATGTCAACAGATATTAGGTTAATGAAGATTCATGCAGCAAAATCAAAGGTATGCATCAAGAATTTCCTATGATCAGATATTAGAAGTTATAGCTTTATATCTTTTCACCTTCAGCAGCAGTGAAATGAAAAAGCAGGCAATTACCAATCCTTCTATAACTGTCTCCAATAACCACAGCTGAGGCCTCACATATACTGCATTAAGCTCCTTTTTAAAATTAATGAAGACTAATTAAGGAAAATAAGCCTCCACAAGAAAAAAAGAAGTTGCTTTTGTAAAGACAGCTCTAGTAGCTACCACAAAATGCCACTACACTGTAGAAAGCCAATACCTAACTGTAATATGAACTGATAAATGTTCTTTCCAAGAAGATAAGTGAATCAAATGTTACTTTTAATTCTAATTTTCCATAAGGTTATTATTAATAAAAATGTTATGAAACTAATGGACAATCTGAGCTAAGTGAAATCACATCATGGAGGAGTAGAAAAAAATAATTAATAAAGACTTAAAGAAACCATTACAGATCAGTTTCTCTGACTGTGCCACATCTGGATATCATAAGGTTCAAATTCTGAAATCTGGAGTGAATAGAAAGGAATAAAAAGAGATTTTTTTTTTTTTCCAGTGAGTGTATAGAAAAAGTTCTTTTCTGAAAAATGTCAGTCATGGTACAAACCAAACCCCAGAAATATTCATCCAGCTGCTAGAACTTTCCTTAAAAAGAAATGCATCAATTAATAAGTAGTTTCTCTTCAGGAACACTGAGCCAGGGGACTGTATATAAATAGATATGAATTTATACCCATATGAATTAACATAATTATCAGACAAATACCAATATAGTAATATATATGTAGATAATATGAAAATGGAGCACCTCTCCTAGCCTGAAGAAAGGCTGAGAAAGTTGTGGCTGTTCAGCCTGGAGAAGAGAAAATCATGTGGAAACCTCATAGCAACCTCCCAGTATCTGAAAGGGACCTGCAAGGAAGCTGGAGAGGAACACTTCATCAGGAACTGTAGTGACAGGACAAGGAGTAATGGGTACAAACTGAAAGAGAGGAAATTTAGGTTAGATGGACTGAAGACTTTTTTCCTGAGGGTCATGAGGCATGGGAATGGGCTGCTCAGGGAGGTTGTAGATGCCCCATCCCTGGGAGTGTTCAGAGCCAGGTTGGATAAGGCCATGAGCACCCTGGTCTAGGGGGGATGTCCCTACCCAAGGAAGTGGGATTGGAACTAGAGGATCTTTTAGCTCCCTTCCCACCCAAATCATGCTGCAATTCTACAATTAAGGCCATTCTCCCTTGTTCTATTGCACCATACCCTCATGAAAAGTTCCACTCCAGCTATCTTCACCTTTTTTAAAAATAGCTGTGGTGTTTCCCTTACTCCTAGTCACTGGACAATTTGCTTGAGAGTGACAACTTTTCAAATATGATGGAGAATGGCTGGGTACCTATATCAGCCAATTCCCTCAGGCCCCTAAGATGCATCTGTTGGCTCCCATGGACTTGTATATGTTGAAGCTGCTCAGGTTTCGAATCCAGTGACAGTCATGCCCACAGCATGGGAGAATTACCCTCTCTCTTGTTGTTTTCAGGGCTATGTGAGGACACTTCCTGATCATGTATTGGAGGCAGATATAAACTGAACATTTGCAATCAATTTTAAACAAACTCTACAATTTTAAAAATTTTAAAAAAATTATTATCTGCTGCATAATAGCACTTAACTGGGGAAGTTAGACAATTTGAATTGAAAACCAGCTTGAATTGAGTCCCCCCCATCCAACAGTTTGAATTGCAGCCAAACTGAGAAAGCCAAAGCAAAGTTCAATTTTATTAGAAGTTAGCAAAGCTATTATTGGTAAATAAAAAGTCTTTTCGGAACTAAAAATTTGTGTAACAGTCTAGATGAAATTTACCATAAATGAGTGGAGTTTACTGAATTTTTAATATCTTTTAGAGTAGGAGGATTGTGCATGATAGTGAAGTTACTGGGAAAAAAATGATGGGAGTAAATTACTGTGTTACTGAAGTCTGGCTATACAAGCAGGAATGTCTTCTACTGCTCTGTCTGCTGACCAGTCCCACTCATGACATCTGGGCATTTGGCCTGGTCTTGCAGAAGATTAAGAACTCAACTCTATCTAAAATTTCTATTCCATTTTTATCACAAAATATTGTGGATAAAGTAGAAAATAATTTTTATTACCTGTGATGGTGTCCTACAATTTTCTAAGGCTTTTTGGGCTGAAAAGAAGTATATTAGAGCAGAATATGAAGCAAGCAGAGCTAAACTTCATTAATTTCAGTGACCATTGTGACCCTTATACAATCACAGATTTCCCCAGTGACAGGGGTTGTCTTCTCCAGAGGGGCTAGATTGTTTTGTCATCTCTCTAAGGCCAAGCTGTGGTTTTTAAAAAAAACCACATCAGCTCTTCAGTAAATTTTCTATAAATTGAAATTGATTAAAAGATCCCATAACAGGAGAGAATACTCAGAAGAAAGAGAGATATAAGAAAGCAAGATGTATGAAAAAAAGATTTCATGAAAAAAATTATTGAAACCTTGGTGAAACCAGGCTACCACACCAGATTCCGTTCTGATGGAATCAGAACTGGCTATAGTATGCCACAATCCAACACCTCATTCCGTCTTTCCTGACCTGAAAGGCTGGTATTACATACAGACTGCAAAAATCATCAGCTAAAGGAATTCCATGGGATTGGTAGGGATGATCTGTAGACTAGGGGAAGGATATCTGTGTGATGTATCAAAAGACAAACAAGTGAAGGTGTATTGGAAAGTGTGGGATACAGCGTGACATAAATTATATGGAAAAGGGGGTCAGATGGAATAGAGTTAAGGTGAAAGTTGAAAGATTTTATTAGACTCTGCTTTCTGTTGAAAGATTTTGTTAGACAAGAATAGGGAGATGACCTTGAATAATTAGTTTTAGTCCTGTCATGGACCACAGGTAGTGTTAAAGTGCACATGCACTCCCCAAATGACCTCTCCTACTGCCACTGCCCAAGGCATAACACTGGGATAAATCTCTAGTCTCAATCAGTAAGTATTTCTTTTGTTCTTAAAGCAGATTAATTTTTCATTGCTGACTGCAACATGAAGTTTGGAGAAGTGCTAATGAAATCTGCCAGTAAAACACAGCTATATGCCAATGCAGAATAAGAATGGACTAACAAAGAAAGATCTGAATAACCTAAAGGACAGCAACACAAGAAGAATCATCAAACTTATTAACACAAAGATAAGAGCTCATTAGTATTTTTTTAAGGATTTTATCTTTAAACAATATGTTGATACCAGGAAAGAGCAAAGTAATATAAAGTCTCAAAAGAATGAAGCCATGAAAATGAAGATGTTATAGTAGAAACCTCTTCAAGTGGGAACATATTAATATCATCATAGCTCTACTTCTTAGGAATGTTTTTTGACATTCCACACACTTCTGTTCAAGAAACCCTATCCAGACAGGACTGGTTTCAAGGAATGGACTATTAAGGTACTCAAAGAAACAGAGCTGGTTTTAAGAGAGGAGGCCAAAGTCACCTCTAAACCTCAGTCAGAAACTATGATGCAGTCAGAGTGCTGTGTGGAAATACCAGGTTTAAGCTAGCAAGCTTGAGTGCTGACAACAGCCCAATAGCAAAAATAAACAGTTCAACTTGGGCTAAACTACTGTCAAGAAAGTTTCATATAATGTTATGACTGAAACACAAAGAGTTTGTGTTAGTGCACAATATTTACTTTATCTTTCTCTCTCTTTTACATCAAGGGTGAGATGAACCCAATGCCTCATTGCTGTTGTGTGCCTTTGATTATCTCCAACTGATGAATTCTCATGATCAAATTTTGTGTGCCTGCACAATAATCCATTTTCTCTTAAAAAAATTGTAAATTACATGGTACAAATGAAAATATCCAACAATTATAACTTCACTGTCAATTTAAATTCAGAAGACTAAAAATGGAAAATCTGTATTAATTCCATCCAGTCTGTGCATAAACACTTTATTTTAAACGTATTCTGTTGTTCTAAAACAAAGAAAACAGAATCATTCCTTCTTATGTACTGCAAATTCTGACATCACATTAGGATGCCTGTTCTGTATCTCTCCAGATACCATTGTGACCCTATTGTAGTATCATTGATCAAAAGACAGCAAGTCCTTCTTAATGTGGGAAAACAGCTGCAGAACACATATGTACAGAAGACAGACCTTATGGGTGATTTCTTTTTACATAAAAATAATAATAATACTTCTGGAAGAAAAATAAATTTCTTGTTCTGTACAATTAAACTGCAGAGAGAAATCCTAGAATTAAAAAAACAAAAATGGTTTTTAAGTAAAAACTCACCATCTGTCATCTAATAGCTCTTTTCTGCTACAGTACCTACAAGATGAAGTGCTTTAAGATCTTTCAGATCAGCACATGACCTGCTCTGGACAGTGGAATGGTGCAGGACACAGTGAAATCCTTGGATCATGTCACAGATGGAAGAGATGAATACAGGCAATAAGCCAACCTAAAATGAAAATAAATGTCAATGTGCCATCTTTAAGGGAAACCAAGTGTACATGTATATGCATAAGTATAGATATAACATTTTCCTCTTGCATATGTGTTAGTGACTCAATCATTTCCAGTGTACAACCCCTCAAAACCCCCCCAAAATCAATCAAATCACCACCAAAAAGCAATGCAAGTTAAAAAAGTAATTCAAATGTGGTTTTTTTGAAAAGAAATGTGGTGAGGTCAGCTTCTGCTTTTAAGCTATGAGGGCTACAAGGACCACAACCTCTTTCTGTGAGAAAATTCTATTTAATTTGAAGAATTTGTCAGCTGTACAATTTTTAATTCCTTTATATGGATTATCCTTGTGAAATAAAGTTATCTGTACCATAACAGAGGATAAGGTCCTCATTTACAACTAAGCATCTTTACACTGCTAAAAGAACCTTTCCCATTTACTCTAAGATCTTTCTACTGCTGCCTTAGAGGAGGCACCTAAACAAATTTAGCTGAAACTAAATCAGCATCAGGTTCTTGCAGACATAGAGAGCAGAGCTATATGAGGGAATCCCAGATAGGTAGATTAAAGGAAAAATAACTAAGAAAGAGCAGGAAATCTAAGCCAAACATTTTTACTCTGTTTGCTGAATGAAAAACTACACGTTGTTTTTTATTTTATTTAATTGAAAAAGAATTACACAGAACCATTATACTTATTTTTTCTTCTGGTCTGTATGGAATTTGAATAAACATGTGCAGCATTTCTGAATTTTGCAGGCCCTAAAAATAAACTGGAAGAAAAAGCCATTAATTGAGCTAGGAGAGAAGAATAAGAGACTGGGATTCGGGCCTTTGGGACTCATTAGTCTCTGCTTCTGTATCAAACATCTGGGGAACAGGAAAGTATCTTTGGATAACATTTCACAAACTAATTTGGTCTTTGAGCTGTGCATTTCACCCAGCTGAGTAAATATTTGCAGCCAACTGAGTAAGCTGTTACATTAGCTACAGCGAAATTGCTGATTTGCAGCACTGAAAGTGGGAAGGTCGATAACAACAGGCAGAATTAATAGGCATGTGGCTTGTAAAAGTTCCACAAAGTTTAGCCTCTCCTTACTGGCAGCAGCTCTCAGTTAGAAGGTAGAATCTGCAAAAGCAAGTCAATTCTTGCCTTGGGTTGCTGTGACAACCTTTACACAGCTAATGCAAACAACCTGAAATTGTATCTAAGAATACAATACAACTGTAACTCCCAGACAGACTTAAGGGTACAGGGAAGAAAAAAGTGAATTCAAGAAGAGGGGGGGATTTTATGGGATTTATTGTCTTTTTGCTATGTGAATCTGTCAGATTTTTCAACCAAAAAAAACCGTAAAATTTATCTTGGTTTTGGTTTATTTATTTTTTGGTATTGCAAGCTTAAGATCTTCATTATCCTGGAAGATTATGTCTACATTTAACCATTAAAATATTGAACTGGTAGACTGGTAAACTCCACAATTGGTTCTGAATGCTCAGCTTAGCTACAGCACAATTTAGATTCTTTTCATGCAAAAATAAATGCATTTGCTTCCGGAGGAAATTAAAGCTTACGAAGGAAGACAAATGAAGCAGAGAAGAAAACAAGCTAGCCCTAATTCAAGCGAGCTACTTGTGCAGATCAAGAAGAGGGGAAATACTCCCGAGGCATCCTTGTTCCACAGTTTACACCCAGCCATCGTCGACATCAGAAGGAAAATTATAAGAACTCATAGGATTAAAATGACTCCCCCGTAGTCACATAGCTTCCACATAATGCTGAAGAAACTTGAGGGTGTATATATTCATTGTTAAAATTGCTGCTTAGTTCAAAAGCAAGAAGAATGAGAAGAATGGGTGCTTCTAATATACATTCAATGATTGTTTTTATTGAAGGATTAAAATACATAGATATCTAAGAGTCCTGCAGCATATCAGACAAATTCTTAATAGATAAACAAATTTTTAATAATATTAACAGTTCTGGAAAAAAATACAACAAAAAAGCAATGGAGACAGAGCCTGTGTATCACAAAAAAGCATAAATAGACAGAGATTGTCTTTAAAAATCTTCATTAAACAATTTTTCATAAATTACCTTTCAGAACAACTTTGGTATTTGGAAAGTCTGTTCTTCAGAGAATCTAAAATCACAGAATTGACTTTGAGAGCCTGGAGGCCTCACATGTTGATACTTCAAATCTACTTTGTCCCCCCAGCCTCTTTTTCTTTGGCAGTGTTTATTTTCATTGAAGATGGGTTAAAACCAGGAGGAAACATGCTGCAAGAATACTCTAAAATCTCCTGAGCATGTTTGCTTCCCGTTTTCATAGGTCTGCCTTCCATCCCATTGCCCCTTTGCACACACCACACATAGAAATACACTTCTGATTTTAAGAGCTAAACACTGAGATCATCATCAAAAGAACAGCTTTAAAAAGAACATTACTGAAGAAAAACTAATATTACACATTTGCACCAGAAACTTAAGCCTAAAATTACACTCCTCTGACTAGAGAACAGAAAATTTATGATTCATCTCGTGTCTAATAAAAGCCAGCAAATCCTGAACCAGATTTTTTACCCTTCTTCATAAGGGTTTATTTCATATGGTTTCAGTTAATCAAGTCAGAATCACAGAAACACACAAGCCCAAATATGCTCACACATTGATACTGCAAAATAATGTGAAACTAGTGATGCAGACCTGGATAAATAAGGTATATTAAATGGATCACATGAATTAGCAAGATTAACTCTGTTTATGAAAGACACTGTCAAATATTTCATACAAGGTGCATAGATACTACCAGATTTATTTTGTACACATATGATCTCCAGAAATCTGTACTGAATCCCTTCAGTCTCCTGGTGGCAATTTCCCATAATAATAGAGACTTACAGATTTGAAGAAGCAGTGACATGATAATAAGCTCTATTTCAATGAACAGCAGTTTTGCTCAGTTAAAAAGAAGTTCTTCAAAAAACCCAAATCCCAGATATTATCTCAAGCTATATTCCAAAATAATAAAAAAAAGTACTTAAGGAAAATACTTTCAATTTCTAATATCAGAGAAGTCAAAAGCTGAAAGCAATTTTTAAGGGCATCATTAAAAGCATTTTTAGAAGCTGTTTCATAGTGAACACGTTTCAAAGAAAGAAAAATGTATTCTTTCTTTATAAAAGCTAAATATCCATGTGCAAAATTTTTGTGGCAGAGTTACAAAGTCCATCCTGAGAGAACAATTAAAGTTATACAGCTTTGTTTGATCCTGAGATGTTCCGCCAGACATCTGTTAATGATCTCACCAGGGACTATGTAATTCTCTGTCCATCATTTTTAGAAGACTGGGTATTAAACATTCTCTTCTATTTCTCCTCAAGGTTTCTGTGCTGGCTGCAGATATGAGAGAGAAGAATCAGTAAGGAAAGAGTTGTGAGAGAAGTTACTCCTGTTTCAGCTCATTGTGATTTAAATATTGTCCAGGCCTAGTGGTAAACGCAAAGGAAGTTTCCTCTGTCTCCTCCACTGTGAATGCAAAATTCATATCTCAATTATTGGCAGATAGACTATTAATACCAAGGGATTACTGGCTTATAGAAGTACCCTGTCCTCAAAGAGCAAGTCTACTCATGTCCCTGGTTCAGCAAGGTGCTCAGACACATGCCTAGCTCAAATGCATGGGTGAGCAAATAATTTAAAAACCCCGTGGCAGCACTTAACAGCATCACACACAGCAGCTGTCTGAGGCTGAGGCAGAGCTCTGATAACCTGTAGATTACAAATATCAAACTGTGACCACCTGCCCTGTTGCCAGCACAAAAACATCTGAAAACAAAAACAACCTAGCAAACAGTTTGAGTGATTTGCTCCAGGTGCCTGCTTATCCAGCCTTGTGGAAGCCTAGAAGATAAGAGGACTAATGTGTTTGTCTCAAGCAGTGGTAGATGGAAAGCTGTGGACACAACCAAGGATTGCTGGTCACAGTCTGTGAGAAAGAATGGGATGTGGCTGGAGAAGGGGGCCATAAGGAGGGAGGGCAGCACTTCTGTGGGACAAACATCCCTTTTTCCTGGTTCTCAGAGATAAACACAACACAGTGCAGTGCAAGCATGGGAATGAGATTAAGAAACCAGCAGAGACTGTTAACCAAAGGCTGACCCAGTAGGGAAGGATCAAGATCACCAAGGACCCCTGAAGCCCTCTAACCCATTTCCAGGAAGGTCTAGAAAAACAAACTGCACAGGATAACTAATTTTCATAGAAAGTGAGGTTATCTGCAGGGTAGGGAAATATTATCTATGGAAAGGGTACCAGGATTATAGGAATTATTATTCTTCATTTCCATTTTTTTTCTTCTTTTTTTTTTGTTTCCTCCTTGATGTTAAACTTCTAATACATTTATTTCTACAGACAAATAAGAAAATAGTTGATATGTAAAATAATTGAAAAGCAATAAATTACTGCTGAGATTTTAAGAATGGCCTATACAGATTCCAAAGGCAGTTTCAGAGGAGAAATTCCGTAGTGATATTATGCAGACAGCTCCTATTGTTTCACATGAAATAGTGTTTCCTAATTTCTCTATCATCTGATTACCAATGCTTTTTAATTTCATCTGCTATTTGATACAAGGGAGTATGATGCTTGAATGAATAAAATTAAGAGAGATTCAAAGATTAAATCCTCTAGGGGCTTTATTCAACATTCATTTATATTTAATAAAAAAAAAATATTAAAAATACCCATTTAAATTATGCATGCTTATGAAATTTAGATTAATGCATCTTATTTTTTCCTTAGTGCAAGCACTACAAGCAGTATAAATCATGAATAATTTTAGGCCAAGGAGTATTCCCCCTGACTTCACTTGGGCTACTCTGATGCAAATAGGCACAAATAGATGTCAGACTTACAGAGTTGGGAGATAAACATGTAATTGAGTTAGAGAGATGGAAGGCTAATTAGACATTAAAGATTAAGAACTGCTCAATAAAATGTTGAGAGAAAATGCTGATCCATCAAATATGAAATTCCCTGTTACTGGGCAAGATTTCTCAGTCTGATGCGAAGGAAAAGTTTCATGTGGAGAGAACATCACCAAAGAGAGGTTCACTTCTGAACAATCAGAGCACTTACCTGGGGCAAAAGCTCTTGATGCTTGCATTTCTTTTCTGCCTGATTTAAACTAAGAAGCATTAGCTGGACCAAGTCTTTCAGCTGAAGTTGCTAGAGATTTCATGCACTCTCAAAGCTATCAACATTTGCTACTGCACACAACATAAAATAAGAAATACCAAAATGGATCCTGGGCTACACGTGATTACTACTGGTTCTGTTTCCATATGCTGTAATACCCTGATATTTGCGCTAGTCTCTGTGAAAATTTGAACTTACTCTCTGACAGAGCACAGTTGCCTCTGTCCTACTTCCTAAGGACTGTTTACGGCAGGATGCAGCTCCAAACAATTTTCTTTCAGTAGTAAAGACATCTGAAGTGATCCCTCAGCCATGGCTACATTTTCCAGAGTTTTCCAACTCTCTTTCCAAGCTTACTCTTTCTTATTTCTGAGGCCATGTCAAAGAACAGACCTGTGAAGCAATTCCCTCAAAACAAATCCTCCCCAGAGAAGGGATCTCCTACTCTGAAACTGAAGCTATCAGACTCCTCAGACTCCATTAATTTTCTGTTTAAAACAAATAGCTATTTGTGGGAAGAACATGTATAAAGTCACATAAGAGTTTCATCATCTCCTTCAAAGATAATTTCACAATTTTATGCTGTTTACTGCACAACATATTGATAAATAAAAACTTTTCAGGTTGTATATGTACATAAGGAGTGGAGTTTTATATGCATGTATCTATATCTTTATTTTTATTTATTTATGTTTTATTTATATATCACCTCACTAAGTAGGTATTGATTTGGATCTTAAGCAGTGCCTGAATCTTGATTAATATGGTCTTTTCCATTTTTTTTTTAACAGAATAGCTACCTACTCCCACAGGTGTCAGAGAGGAGTCAAAGCAATTCTGTTACAGAGAACTTAGTGTATTAAATCCAAATCCTGATATTACCTGTAAAAGTTCCTACTGGTCCTCTACTTTATTTTAGATAGAATTGAAGAAGTTTGCCACCTTATTATTCATTTCTAAGTCACAATGCCATGTACTTATATTAATTTCTGGATATTCACTATATTGTTTGGAACTTGTTTGTTTTTTTTTAAATCAGGCAAGTGTGAAAATTCAACAATAGTTGGTCTTCCATGAAACCAACAGTTATATTTTCTTTCCTTTAGAATATTTTTCCTTTGTATTTAATATGTGACAGTAACAAATCACATTATTAATTTTCTAGAATGGTCAAGACGACAAATAAAAATTCAAGACTTCATCAAGTTTCAAATTTTCAGCATAGCATTTTATATGGGAGCTATAAAGGCTGTTATGTGTTTCAGAGGAAATACATAAATATGCCTTGCTTGAAGTCAGCATGTAATTTTCTCATCATGTTAGTCCACTGTTAACCTTTTCTGAGAGCAGCAGTAGCAATTACAACTTGCTTTAATATGCTGAACAAGATAAATGGTTTAGAGTTTTTTGGATTAAAAGCTATTTCCATTTTCTCCTAACTAATTTACAACAAAATAAGTTACAGAATTTACTAATACTTGGAGAGAAATGCCTTACTTAGCACAATGGGGAAAATTATATATTTAATCGGGTTCTACTCTTAGGAAGGAAGTAAAAACAGCAAATTATTGAAGTGTTATGTTTCACTGAATAGATTCTTAAATCCTTCCCTTTCAGTTTTACACTGAATATTTTTACTCTGAAAAAGAGATTAAACAACTATTTTTCTTTACTCAAGTGAGGCAAGGCCATTTTCCTTGTTAGTAAGACAAGACCAGAAAAGTGACAAATTTTTGACAGCACTTCCAATAAAAATGCAAATAAATAGGAAAGTCCAGAGCTGTGCAACAATAGAAATCAAAGTCTAGAAAAGAAGGACAGACTGAGAGAGCTGGGGTTATTTATAAGAGTAATAAAAATCTAACTGGCATCAAATGTATGAATATCTCAAAAAAACAACGTACATAAAAGGCTATTCCAAAGAATAAAGCATTTTTTTTCTCCTATTCATCTTGCCTAGAATAAGATGTAATGGTCTAAAATTGCAAAAGCAGACTTGTCTTAAACATTAAAGAAAAAGGGACAGGTGGGAGCTGAAGTAGATCAACTGAGGCGGTCATTGCACTTTTCTAGAGTTTTCTTCAGGACCAATCAACACCTGTCAAGAATGATGCTGAAGTCATTGAGCCTGCTGTGAGGAAAGGAACAACAGTACAATATTTCAAGGTCTTCACAAATGCAAGTCTTTTCATTGCTTTACGTTATCTACATGGCAAAATCTAGACAACTTGGATTTATCAGCAATAGTAGAGACATGGTGGTAGGACTTCACCAAAGCTCATAACTTTACAGCCTGTGCTGCATGTCCTATCTGGTCCCTTTTCCAGCTGCCAGAATGTTGCTGCTGTGTCTTCTATCTTTAGTCACACTTACTGATTTAAGCCTTTTCAGGTTACAATTGCTTTTCACTTTCTGTGAAGGACAACCCAAACTCTATTATTATCAAAAGTATTTTATTTTAATCTTACACAGCTCCAGAGGTACAATTTGTAACTTAGGGGTATGAGTATACCTGCTACTACTGGCACCCTTAGAAAAACATCCTGTCAGTGATAATTCTCAAGAAATAACCTCCCACAGACAAGAACTGTCATAAAGTCAGTATTTCTGGCTTATTTATTTTTTCCATCTCTTCACAGTTCCTAAAGAAAAAAAAAATGAATGAAACAAAATCAACAACAGAATTACATTTTATTTTTTTTTAAATGGAACCCAGAGTCTCAGCTATACCCACATTTTTCTTCTTTTTGTTGCCATTAAGAATAGCCTTTCATCTCACTCTGCCATATTCCATGGCTTCTCAATACCCCACTTAAAGAGGAGTGATGGCATCCAACCTTTGCTAGTTTGAAACCTGCTTAATGTGTGACAGACATACTCTTAAAACATTTTTCAGCCTAAATTATGTCTAAAGAATCTCTTGATCAAACACCCACATTGATGGCTTGGGGTGTGGGGAAGGGAAATGAGGAGAGGAGGGAGAGTGTCCCCAGATCAAACCAGACTAAATCCCCAGATCAAACCAGACTAAATCTGGTCTCTCCCTCCTGTAAGGATAGACTATGGCCAGTGAGTCAGTGCCTTGGGTCTCCAGGGTGAGAATTGAAACTATAAGATAGGAAATATAAGAGGTGGGAAACACAATGGAGGAAATCACCTCCATTATTTCTTAAAATTAAAAACTAAGCTAAATCCACTTCTACTACTAGTTGCAGCAGCTCTCAAAAATGAAGATTCTAGATGACAGACCTAATTTGGGAGTAGTGTCTTAGTCTAAGAGGAAAAGTTTACAATATTTTTCTCATTTCTTTTTCCTAAGGAAAGTCTTCAGCCAAGAGATTCAATTGCCTTAAAATGTCATTTTCCAAATTTAAGAAAGTCACAAGGACCATGTGTCCTTTCCATGACAGTGTGTGTGTATATATATATATATATTCTAAAACTATTCCAGCATTTACATGGATGAAAGTATTGAGACAAAAACAATGAAACTGCTTTGTCTGCTTGTCAAAAAAAGAAAATAGAGGGAATGGAAGGGAACTACAGTGGAAGAAAGAGAGTTCTGGTGTTAAAATAGCAGGAAAATCTTTACTTCCTGTTTAGGTTTCAGTCAAGTTTCTTAAAGCACCAAAGGAAAGATTAGATTTTGCAATATGTGGAGAAGCTCCCAGAAAGTTCATATTTGTGGGGATGAAGCTAGGCAGGATGATAAAGAGACAGGAGTGGGTTAGGCTCATGTCCAACTTGCTCATGTAGCTGTCATTTGATTAATAAACTTTTTAGGATTAGAGGATTATTTACATCACTAGATTAAATGAGACTAAATATGATCAAAATCCAGCCCTTTTTCTGTGCAAGACTGTTTATGAAAATTATTTTGGAAAACATTACAAGTAAACCTTTCTCTAGAGAACACTATAGCTTCCTGCAGAAATTCTACAGGTTCCTGCAGAAGCTCTCACAAAATGACAGCAGCTGTCAGGGTTTAAAACACTGCATCACACACATCCAGATGTGCTCTGAGCAGAACAAGACATGACAAGGCTACAAATAGCCAGTGGCCTTTTCACACACTGGGCTTCAACCCATGGAGGCAATGCAGGAGTTTTCATGGAAATTATCCAGCACAAGCATAGCTTTCTGTTGCCATAGTAGATACTGAGCTTCTATCTTAGCTGGAGACAAAGGCTGGGAAAACAAATCAAGCCCTATTATAATGTTTATTCTCTGATGCAAACAGAAAAAAATAACCTAATGTGTTTATACTCACGCATCTAGCCTGGCCTATTTTGGTGTTTATCAGGGTTTTTTATTTTTCTGTGTATCAGTTTGGGTTTTTTCCACTGACTTTCACTGCCTATGGCAAAGGTTTGGTAAACACACAGGAGTGAGTTCCCTTTTATATTAATAAACAGTTTCCATTTTGCAATAAACTGATGAGTTCTTGTTATCTAGCCAAACATTTTGGTGTTTGAAAACAGAGCCACTTTTGGAAAGTTCACATTTTACAGATAATAAACATTTCTTGTTTTTACCCCTTGTTGTGGTTTAGGAACAGTACTCTCCAGTTCAGTTCCCCCACTGTGACTCTCCCAGGCAAGATGCTGCTCACTCACTCTCTCGCTGCTCCTGGGATGGACTTGAGAATTGGAGGCACAAAAGTGAAAATCACAGGCTGAGATCAGAGCAATTTAGTGGAAACGGCAATCTGATAAGAAAACAAACAGTAACAGAAACACTATTGATAACAGAAGGCATACGACAAAGGAAGTATTTACATGGAAAGTAAAACAATACTGGCGTGTTTTTCATTCCACAATGAGAGAGTCCCCTACTCCTGCCTCTCACAAGTGGCATTAGATGGCATCAGATAACATTAGGGCCTGGCCATGCCCCTTTCCCAGCTACCATAAAATATTAATCCTGTCCTGGCCAAAACCAGGACACTGCTGTGTCTCCATATTGAGTAATATTGACTGATGCAGTAACTGTAGGGAAGCAGGACATCCATTATGCAGCATTTTAATGAAACCTATTAGCTCCTACTGCTTTCAGCAGAAATGTTTTAGCAGGCCTGGGATTGTTTCCAGGCTACCAAGGGTTAACACATGTTCTGAAATCACTGGATTAGCTGACATTTTTCCTGTGTTGTGATTGTTTTGTGTGCCTTGTCACACATAACGCTACTCACAAGAAAGAAGCTAACCACAGGGATGAACAGGGAAGTTTGCCATCTTTCCCTAACCCCAATATTTAAGTTTGATGCAGCAAATGTGATAATTTTTTCCTTAAAATGTGAACTTTCCAAAACTGTACCCTTCAGATGTGAGAACTAGCATCTCCAAACTATTCATTTAATTTGTCCTCCCACTCTCACTGCTCCTTGCTCTGCCTGTATGATGCAGAAACAAAAGAACAGAATATATGAGAGATGATCTGCACAGTACCTTCTTGGAACAAAATCATTACTCATCCCCTCTGGACTGCTTGGAGATAAAGAGGGGGAAAACAGTGTCTTTCATCCCTGTTCAGGACTCATTTGAACTTTTACCCATGGTCTGGGAGGGAAATGAAGTAGGTTCTACAAAAAACACCACCAATATATATTAGAAGTTAAACCAAATTTCACTCCTCCTCTGGAACTGCCATTTTTATGTAGCATGCAACTCTGCCTTATCACATGGCATTTTACAAAAGGCAGCATTATCTGCCAGCAGAAGGTGCACAGAGCATTTTGTTACATTACTTGGGGGTGCCCATTGCCCCAGAGCAGCCCCTGAAGGTAATTGCAGTTGCAACCCAACTGCTGAAGGCAGTAAAGAACAAAAGGCATGAGCCAAAAGATGAGCCTTTCATTTTAGCAGGTAAGTTAAAGAGCAGTTCTGATATTACTCCCATAGCAGAGTAGGTCAAATGCATCAGGCAGCTTTGGCTCAAAAACTTTTTCAGATGGATCCCAAGATTGTCTCAATAGCCAGGTAGTCAGACCACTTCT
The DNA here is from genome assembly GCF_001522545.3 of Parus major. Lineage (NCBI taxonomy): Eukaryota > Metazoa > Chordata > Aves > Passeriformes > Paridae > Parus > Parus major. The sequence goes on along the minus strand of NC_031773.1, from coordinate 29,350,566 downwards.
TCAGTGTTTACAGACTGAATGTCTGAGCTTGAGGACCTGGAAACCACATCTCACATCTCTGAAGAGAGATTGGCTTACACAGAGTGAAATGGGTGCACTCAGTGTCCTCCCAAACAAGACCTTTTCTGTGCTAGAAAGCGTCCTCTTCACCAACACAGCACGGCTCCCTTTCTGGCCTGGGGGGGAGGGCAGGTAGGACACAACACCCTATTCTTTGATACAGGAGATTTTTGAATAGTTACACCTGATTGAAAAATTCAAAGAAAAGAAATTAACTGGAAGAGTTCAACCTGAGTTCAGACAAAGGGCTATGAAGGATCGAGTGCTCTTCAGAGTGTGAGAGCCGTGCAGTCCCTGTGCCTCAGCTCTCTGGCCCCAGGCTGAACATCCTGGCTGTAGGATGCAAGGAGAGGCAGCAGCTGCTGATGCTTTTCTCTAGATAGCTGCAGACAGCATGTTGCTAAACAAAAAAACATTTTTCCCTTTACAGTCTCTTCCTCTGGACAGAAATCCTGAAGAAGTTCAAGCACGTGGTTGGAGCCAAATCTCTCCCCTTTGTCCCCCCAGTTAGTCTGCCAAAGGGAGAAAAGAACAAATATTTACTCTGCTTTTGTTTTATGCCCTGCCATCCACTTCTGCCTGAACAACGTTCACAGAGCAGTATCCAATACCAACAGCACCAGGCTTTGTCGTTTCGCCAGCAATGCTAAAATGCTTTCTGTCTGCCCAGATAAGAATAAGACCTAATGTGATCCTAAATTAGCAGCAGAAGCACTTCTTTCTTTCTCTCTGAAGGTATCCTCAAAGGCTTTATAAACATCCTGCTTTGTGCATAAAGTTGAGATATTTTTCTGTCCATAAATTTATGATTTACATCACCAGAAGAGAGCAGAGTCAGACAGTGGAAGAATGAAGAGCAAAACAATTGTGTTCAAAGTATCTACAGCTTTGCTGCTTGTCTCTTCACTGAAGAGCTCAAACAGTTAAGAGAAGAGCTATGTAACAAATCAAGCCATGACACTTCCAAAAAAAATTCTCTGATTTTTCAGAAGTTTAAAAAGTAAAAACAAAAAACAAAATATTGTGCAAGAGAATAAAGTAGACAAGGTTCTCAGATTTTTACATGCTTAAGGGCATAAAAATTTGCAGAATACATGTAAGATCCAATAGGAAAACAACAAAAACACAACACAGTCAAAAAGCTCTGAAAAGACATTATCATACACAGCAAATAGACCATATTTTGCACTCACTTGCAACTAAAGTACCAGTTTCCTTAACTTTGGAATTTTAGTTTCTCTAAAAGCATAAAGATTTCTTTAATACATTCAAATATATTTTAAAATGCTGAGATTTATAAAATTAGACAAAACCACATACCTTTTTCAGCATCTTAATTTTTTGCAAAGATATTTCAAAAGTTTGTTTTTTTTAAAGTCTTTAAGATTTGGCTCTTCTATCTTCTATAGAAATAAAGGGTAGCTCAGAGACATAAATGAGGCTAACAAATCATGGTGGGTCAGCTGACTTGGAGAGGAAAAGCCTTATCTATACCAGAAATTTTTTACAATTTTCAAACTTTTTTCCTATCTCAAACCAGAATGCAATGGTGGAATCCACCAAAATTTTATGACTAAACCTTTCACCTCAAAAATATGCTTTGGATTCATCTACGTGCTTTTACTAAAACATTATCATTTTTAATTTTTGGCCACATTCAATTTTTTATCTGACAATAAATCCTTGGAATTTGAAAAATCTCTAAGGAGAATTTTTTCTGTTTTGACTTTTTCTCAAATCCCTTTTCAAAAAATGGCATTTTGTTATCATCATGTTATTCTGCCACTAAATTTTGCCTGGGACATGGCCTTGGAATATACTATGGACCTATTCTCAAGGAATCTATGTTATTACACCTGAGTGAATGTCATCCTTTTTGATCCTCCCCATCTTATCTGCTAACATAAAGAATTTCTCTTGTGATGTTGTTTCTCACCATGTATTTCCAGAAGTACACTGATAAGTAATCTGAATGATTTCATCACACCAGAAGTGTGAACAAAGCACAACAAGGAAGTTCTCTGGGGACACTTTATAAATTTGTTAAAATAGCATAATGAAAAATGAAATATTAAAAAAAATGTATTAAAATAAAAACGCTGAGAATATTATCTTCCATCCATCAAACTGTGAGCGTTCTGGGTCAATAAAGCACTGAACAATAGCACAAGGCTTTCAATGGAAAAATAATGCGACTCAAAAGGATTTTCCGGTCTGGAGGATACATTACTATTTTATGGTAATTCTTATAAACACAAGGAGCTGGTGAATATATTTTCCTGAGAAAAGCATATTCATGGACCTTATCATCAAGCCTTTTTCTGCACAGTACAAATCAGTAAATCTTGCAAAGGGTAAACCATAAAGATGAAATAACTGTGTAACTGGGGGATGCACATATACACCTCTCCTGTAAACCTGCTCTGAGATTTCAGGACTTACACCCTACTTCAAAATAAATTTTATGTGATATGATCATAACAATCAAAGCATGCACCCCTTGGATCCATGTACCCAGCAGCTGACACTTAGAATTATTGATTTCAAGGAAATTTTTATATTTTTTCATTCCAGTTTTTAATGAATACCATTTACAACACAGAAAACTGGACAAAAGTCAATTTACAAAAATGAGAAGCTGAGTAGCTGAGTAGGTTGGGTAATTCACAGCTGCCCATGGTTGGAAACCATTTCCACAAGAAAAGGACGGAGATATTCCTCCTCCCTTCACTCTGATGTCTGAAGCAGAGGCTTTCAGTTTGACTGGCCAAAGAGCTCAGAGGGCTCAAACTGCTCAGAGCCTGACCACAGGCACAAGGAGTACTGGATGGACACAACCACTTGCACCACCTTTGTGTCTAAATGTTTCAGTCCAAAGCTGAACCTTAATGTCTGTAAAGCACTTTGAAGATTACAATTGACAAGAATAATCCTGCTAATTCTTTGCATCTCCACTGTGGTATTTTAATGTGCACTCTCCAGCTAATTTTAATGAGCAGAACTTGATTGATTTTCAGAAGGAAAGCAAACCTTTACCCTGAATTTGCTCCAGCCAAGGGTAAACATTCTCACCCAGACTCCTCACTGTGTTAATGAACTCCCTGAGCTCATCTCCAGTACGACAAAACTCAAGATCAGAACTTTTTGCAGCACCTGACTTCCAGGCCTCTGTCCTTCATACAATATCCACAGCCCTGCTGTCCTCCAAACACAAGACAGTGCCTCAGACAGGATACACAAAGCACTGAGCTGTAGAGGGAGCTGACTACCTAATCAACAGAGAAATCCACCTGAAAAAGAAGGAACAGGAGAACGTAGACATCTCTGGGAATTCATAACCCAAATCCTCTTTTGAAGGTTTTGAAGGTTGGCACTACCTACCTGTACATGACAGATATAACTAGCTGGGCCTCCTAAAGCCTACACAATAAGTGGTCTAATCTTGAAGTGGAATCTGTGTAGGAGACACTATGGTCAGGAAGGTAGATTCCTCAGACTGAGGCCCATCTCCTTACCCTGTCAGTGGCATATCCCTTCCAGTGCCCCCAGGGACAGGAAACTTGACTCTGCAGCAGCAAACAGGAGCTTGGTACTCCTCCAGAATCTGGGAGCCCCCGATTTCATTTATTTTCTGGGAGGGTCTGAGCCTGCTTCCTTGAAGGAGTGTTCCCAGATGTACAGGTTATTCTAGGACTAGAAAACTTACAGTCTTCATTCTGCAGTTAGATGTCTTTTTCCCTTACCTGGATTACTCAGAGGCTTTAGAAATTTTATAAGAGCATGTGTCTCTTCTCTATTACCTAATAACCACTAATACAAGCTCCAATATCTAGGTGGTTAGGGGGGAAAGGTTATTAGACATCTGTTTTACTGGCAACCCAACAGCAGACTTTTCCTAGTAAAGTCTCCAGACTTTTCTGACCATGTATTTCATTCAAGGGATCTAGATTTTACCTCTCAGCTCAAACACAGCCTGGTGATGCTGCCCCTTCCTGTGAAAATGACTTTGGCCAGATCAGAGCATCAAAGCTGGATCATGCAGTCATGCTTAGTGTACATATTTAGGAGGCAAACATCCCTCCCACTGTTGAAAGACTGCAATGACTGCTCTTGCACTCTGTGTGGAGCTTGATCCACTAGACAATCCTGAGAAAGTTTTAAGCTGCCAGCAGAGGGAGGGCAAAAAAGGCATAATGATAATTTTTTTATGAACCCCAAAGAGGTTTACTAAAAAGATAGAAACCATGCTTTGTTTTCTGTAGTACTGTTAAGCATGCACTGAAGAAGGGTCTGGGGAGCAGCAGTGTTCAGAAACTAAGGAAATTCACAGTACAGACTGTGTCATGTGGCACTGATGGAGACCTGAAGGGTGGCAGCTAACCCTCCCTTTCCAGGCCACATCTATGTTCCTGCTGGTTTTCACTCCAGTCTTCTCTTACAAATGCTACATTTTTCTTCCTGGGACTGGTTAGTTTTGGGGTTTTTTTTACTTGAATTTAGGGTTTTCCATGCAATTTCAAAATGGGACAAGGGTTGAAACCTCCTGCTAATACTATTTAAAGGTTGTCAAAAAACATGGAGAGGGAGATAATAGACAATCTCCCCATCATCATCGTAGATACCTCTTGCACCCCCCACAAAATTTAACTTTTCAAATTTGTTACACTTGCTATGCTTCAGAAACGTTCTTGATACTGAAAAAAAAATTAAATTGTGCTGAGGAATAAGAGGGTGTTTTCTCCTCTAGAGAGCCAAGAATTACAGTCACAGAAAAATTTTTTTGACATATAAGGATAAGTTTCAGACATCCTTTAATAGTTGTAATCATTATCATAAGCAGCTGAAAGATTTTATTAGATGTCCATGCTTATGAGCCTTTAATAACAGCATCGTAGGAAGAGACTTCTCAGTTTCTGACTTCTGAGTTCATAATTTAGAACAGAAGATAAGACCTTGTGAGTCACTGAATGTAATACCCTTTACAAACATGGTACAAGTATATAATCCCAATTTCAACAGTCAAATGAATCTGTAATATTTCATTTGATTAATCAATTAGTAATTAAGATTCAGAATTATTTCTCTTATTGATCCTCAGATTTATGAAGTCATCATGTAATTTGCATCTATTCTTCTGAGAGGTTTATGAAACAGGTTTCTAATTTCCTAAAAGGTCACTAATAATTTATACTGTTTAATTGCAAAGAGGAAATATTGTTAATTAGTTCAACAAGCTTCCTGCATGTTCCCCATTCAGTTTATAGCAGACAAGTATGAGATTTATCTCTGGCTAATTTAATTACTCATTACAGCAAATACCTGAAACTTCTATCCTGCTTAGAGAAAGTAAAGATACAAATGCAACTTCAGGACAGTGTAATTATAATTGTGGTCATCCATTTGAAACAAAAATTGTTCATTTAGACCACACCTAACTGTAAGTCTCAGATTTTAATTCTTCATCAATTAAATAGGAATTAAAAATTATAATGGTACCTGCCATGAAGCATATACAATAAAGAATAAACCCATAAAAATTACTTAAATTGACAAAGATCACTGTAGGGAGATTTTTCTGAGAAAGGTAAGGTGACTAAACAATATATATATATGAAATAGTCTCTGTACTCACTGTGCTTAGCTAGGTCTTATGCCCCTTGTTTAGGAGCATTTTTCATTCATTTGCTTCAGTGATGACTCAGTCTGATCAACAACCACATTGTCTCAAGCAAGTGTCAACAGAGGAATAGTGATAGTGTCATTACACCACAGAAATTACACTAAAGAAAGAGGGATGTGTTCTGCTAAAGCTGTAAAAAGTCTTGATTAAACTGTGCCATGTCTTCCTGTTAAAATGGAACAAGAACTGGATGGAGGCTTCCACTTATTTAGTAGCAAAATCATCCCTGCTGAAAAAGCCCAATCTTCCAACTGACAAGTTCTACACAGGACCACATCATCTGGAAAACTCAAATGGCAATGGGTTTGCAGGACTTCTGAGGGTAGTTCAAAAACTTATAGTTTCTCAGGTTTCTCTGTGGCATGAGGAACCCTGTGCTATGCAGTGAGTACCCCAAAACACTTTAATTTACATACTGAAGTTGCATGGCTACAGCTACAAGTATTTACATTTTCAGTGTAGTTAAGAAACAAAAAATAGCTTAGAGAAGCTATCATCTACTTTTTATTACTGACAGACCATACAAGAACATTAAAAGACAGAGACCAACAATCAAACTGAATCAAACTTTGCAAACATTGCAAATAATAATATTATAAAAGAAGTAGAAGAATAGAGCATCTAAAAAAAAAACCAAAGCAGACAAACAAAACCAAAAAAACCATCCAACCTATCAAAAAATCCCCAACCAACAAACAAAAAAAACAGGAAAGAAAGAGAAAATAAATACAGAAACCAAAAGAAAAGCTTTCCCATTACAGTGAGCTTTGCACAGACCATCCACACCAGTGTGGCCAACTAAAACTAGTCATGAATTAAAGACCATTTAGTATTTTCTTCAGGATTTTAGAAGCAATAAATGTAACTATAACCTCCATGCATTTGTGTTGTTTTCTGGGACTTTTTATTTACCCATGTGATGTCCTTATTTGGAATCACAGGGGAAAAAAAAAAAGTGATGGAGGGCCTGCCTTGTCCCTGCAGTGAAGCAGGTGACACAACCCAGAGGACCCAGGTTTGGAACAGAAACAAAGCAAGGCGCAGCAGTGGCTGCCCAGGGATGAGGGTGTCGAGGTTTGCTGGTGACAGTCACTCCTCAGGTGCAGGGTATCTTTTCTTCCCTGAAGCAGCAATGTCATGTTGGTCATTTGCCCCAGTGCTGTTGTGGTTTACAGATGTTTAGGTGTTTTCCTGTTGACTTGTTAGACTTGCTCACAACAGATCATGAAGATAACTTCCAGCCAGGGGAAATCCTCAATTTCTAAAGCATAGATTTTCGTATTTCTCTTTTTCTGCCAGTCTCTACTTGTAACAAACAAGTAGGAAGAGTGGAAGGAGGAGTATCTCACAGAGAGATGCACAGGCAGTTCTGTCAGTGGGATGCTTTCGCACAGAGCCCCAATAGCTATTAAATATTTCCAGTAAATTTCCTCTCTAGAGAATTACTCATTTTCTGACAGGTTCAGCACTGAAGAGAGCGACTTGAAGACAGACATAAAATTAAAAATTACACATGGCAAAAGATGCAAGTCCTTAAAAAGTTAGGCCAGGAAAAAACACTTTATTACTTTGTGCATATTTTTTTTTGTTTAATTGACCAAACAATATTCAAAATATAGAATACAGCAGGGAAAAAAGTGTGGAATTGGAAATGGAACAAAATTATAAATATACATGATGTTATGCAATATAAATATTTTATAGCAATATTTTTGCTAGCCATCTGGGATTTATACATACAAACTCAGTGTTTATTCACATTTCATCTTCACTTAGATTTACATGACCAAAAATATTTTTTCTGTAGTCAAGATTTGCTTATTAGCCCAATAACAAGAGTATTTTTTGTTTGCTCAAGAGTCTACCAAGACTTGTTAATCACAGACTTTAGAATAAATTCTGCATTGGCCTTTCCATGGCTCTGTAAGGATATGACAACAGACATTGCACACACTTGTGTTGAAGTCAGAAACCTCACTGTTTCATATAAAAATGCTTATTTTCACCAAGAAATTTCCTCATTAATGACAGGTTCATCTTTTGCCTCCCCTCATTTTTCATCTATTGTTATTAGTAGGCTGCCATAAAGTAAAGAAAAAGCAGCTTACAAACCTATCACTGAACATTGTTAGCATTGAACTGACAGAGATTTTTTTCTAGACTCCTGAGGGCTACTGAGCTATTCTGATCCTGCCTGGATCATTTGCTAGCAATTTCTTTTATTTTTGCTTATGTCTAAGAATAACTTCATAGACAAATATATATATATATTTTTAGCACATATTGTTGTTTTATATATAAAAGTGCCCTAAAATTTAGGGTGGCAAAATGACTGATGGAATAAGATGTGAGCCACCAGCTCTGCACCAAAGGAAGCAAATGCTTCTATTTAAAGAGCAGCACCACAGCTCTGTCTCTGCAGCCTGCACACACCATTGCACAAGTGAGAAGCCTCAGAAGAAATGTCAAGCACCAGAGGGACCCAGACAGAATTAACATACACTAAGGTCCAATAAAATCATTATGATAACCCAGCCTAATCCCTGAAACAACAGACCATGTAATGAAAAATAAACTTAACTGCTCCCAGTTCAAAGTCTTGTGGACAAGGAACTGAGTTAAGCCAGAGTTTTAAACAGCTCTCCTCCTCTGAGGTGTTCCAGTACAAGGACTCTGTATGTCCTTGCCTCTACCAGCAAAGCAGGTGGGGACATAGCTTATAAGTTATCAGACCACTCTGAGAAAGCATTTAATAACCCACTTGTCTGCAAGGATATTTTAAAATTAATAATACTTTTGCTTCTGCCAGTTTCTGTTTTGCCCCACTAAATATTGGTTTGGAAACTGCAATAAATGAGACAAAAACTTGCTCAAGGAGCAACAAAAAAATGGAGTTCTGGAACTTTGGTGAAAAGGCTGGGGAACTCAGCTGGGAAGGCAAAGGAAAGATTGAGAGGACTTGGACAAAGATTATATTGCAAGACTGGGAAAAGGGCTTGAATTAAATGGGAGGACCCTGGGCACACGTTTGAGGACAGGTATGAGAGACAGGCTGGAGAAAAGTCTGGGACCAAAGAGGCTGAGGAGGAAGGACAGAGGGAGACAGAGGCACCTTCTGTCTGTACTGTCCACCTGGAACGAGTGCTCGTGCTTGGAGGAGATGGAGCATGCTTGGGATTCCAGGCATGCTCCCTCCATCTCCTTCCCCACTTGGTGCCAGGACAGTGGCAGCTGGGAGCTGGGAGCTGTGGATGTGTTTGTTGTATTGTTTGGCAGACTGAACACAGAGCTCAGCCAGGGAGCAGACATTGTCTCCAGAAGGGGAAACATTAATGAGAGGTGTTTCTGGGAAGACCATACAGCCCTCTTCAGCACCTGAGCTGGAAAAAAAGTGTAATTTATCTTTCTCCTCCCAGCACAAGTGTACCTGTCCTTAAAAATTCAGACTTGCTTTATTTAATTTTCTTTGTTTATGTTTAATTAAGTTTCCTTGCACCTAGGAGAATAGTATAAAAAAAAAAAAATCCAGTCCACATAAAACAAAACAGACCCAAGTAACATTTTAAGCAAAGCTTTATGTGCCAAGACATTAACCCAAAAAATGAAAGGCAGGCAAACACCTTTTCCTTAAAAATTGCACTATCAAAGCTTTCAGTTGGACTACCTCTGCCATTGGATAAGTAGATTCAGATTATCAAAGAAAGAAATGTAAAAATATTTTCTCTGTGCTTTTGTATGATGTTTGTTTCTGAAAAAAGTTTACAATCTGCCTTGTGAAATTCACAACATATAAAAAAGAAAGAGTCACATGGTAATTACTGCCCTTGAACATGAACCTGCCTGAATTTAATGACTCAGTCCCACACAGATCTTTAGCTATCTTTATGTTTTGAAGGTGTTTGGATAAAGATGCTGTTGCTATCATTCTGCTGCTGCTGATCATTATTACTAATAATATCAGGCATGAACAGTGACTCTCAAGCTCCTTAAATGTTCAATCAGGTGTAGCACTATGTTTCCCACTTAGGAAGGAGTACCAATGATCCCCATCTCCTACAAGTGAAGTTTCTTGCAGAGAGTAGACGCTGTAGGCAGGCAGTGTCATTGCTGCTCCTCCATGAAAGCTGCTGTACTCCTGCAAGGGCTGTAAGACCTTGGCTGAAATGATTATTTTCCTTCCACTTCATTCTCAACAGCTTGCTTCTTTGTCTCTCTGCCTTTCTGATTGCTTTTTTCTGCTTTTTTCCCAGTAGTTCCTTGCATAAAAAAAACCCAACCAAACAAACAAACACAAAAACCCCTTATTTCTTCCAATTAAGAACCTAAGTACAATTCCTAGCATAAAAAAAACAATTTTTCAAAAACAAAAAGAAAAAAAAATGAGAAAAACCAGAAGTGTTCCTCTGTTAGAAGAAGGAATACTAAACCCAGCCTAGTTCTTTCACACTCATGACATGAATCATTCTGCTCCCATGCCAGTACTTGACAATTTCACACTGACATAGAACAGAAATAAATATGCAATATAGTGTAAGGAATCAACAAATGGTAAACAAAAGCATTTCATTTTCAACATGCATGCAATAGGGTCTATAATAATTAAAAAGCTCAAAAAATAGTTTAAAAAAGCATTAAAAATATTTCAAGATAATGCTAATATATATAGCACCAACCCACAGAATGAGCCATTTATAGCATCAGTGAGTAACAAATGGACTGTATAATGAAATAATTATTTTATTAAAAATTATCTAGTTAAAAAAGGTCTACACTTAAAAATTACGTACTTGGGGATTTGGCGAAACTCACAAATTACTCACTCACTCTGAAAGAGCTACACATTTCAGAGTCAGCCAAGAAGGGAAGATAACCTCTCTCACAAAGTCTCAGGAGTCAGGCAGTAGGAGATAACCAAACTGGGGAACAAGGCAGTGTACTAAATCAATCCCAAACAGCAAAATCAGCTGCATTTAGAGTACTATCTAGGCTCCTTCAGATCCAGTAGAAGGTATTCCATTAATACTCTTCATCAGAGTCCACTCAAATGACATGCAGAAGTACCTTCGTCAGACTAGACAGGATCCTTCTCACCTGACTGACTGTCTAGAAGTGCCTCATGACCACTTTTGTGGGTTATATGGGTTCTTCTGTGTCTGAAACACATCCTGAGGGTATTGAATCCTCCCCAAAAAGGCTTCCAGAGGGAGTTCTTGCTTTCTATTCACTACAGAGGTAAACGAGACAATACTTATTTAGATGGGTACAATTAGGCAAGAATTACAGCAAGAGAAATCCAAATACTAAGCCCTTCACCATAAGGGTGGTCACATATTGGAACAGATGCCCAGAACTGCTGAGCAATCTCCATCCTTGGAGACATCCAAAAACAATTGAACAAAGCTCTGGACAACTTAATAAAACTTTGGAGTTTTAATTGCTTTGTGCAGAGAGGCCCCAGAGATCCCTTCCAGGCTAAATTATTCTGTGATTGCATGAATTCTTTCTACAGAACAGTTATATTATTTATCCACCCACACATCCACATGCTTTCAAGATTTTTCCTCTGTAGGCCATGCTGTATCATTCCTCCACACATCAAACTCTCAGAAAGCTGAGAGAAGTCTGGACACGGAATGGGACATGACAAAGTTCAACTGCCCTCCCCACAACACACATTTTTTCAGCCATAATTTTTCACCATGATATATCTCTATTTGGATCAAAATAAAGGAATTACAATGAATATTTTTAGCTACAGATAGTCTCTTCTCTATCTAAACACTATCTATTTTGTATAAAATTCTGAAGAGTTTTTGGCAAGTAAAAATGTATTAGCTGCATGTTTACTGTGCAAAACAGTTGTAGGGTTCAGAAACCAATAACTGATACATTTATGAATGCACCATTTAAAAAAAGAAAAGTTATTTTTAAATATGTTTGCTTACTTTGACAGATGAATAGAAATAGGAACTCGATGGATGCATTTCTGCCCAAAAATTTTTAAACTGTATGTGTCACTTAGAACATCCTTAAAAAACTCACTTGTATCTGTATACATAAGTCCTACATAATTTCTACAATCAAATAAATACAATAAATGTTGAAGAATGAGGCTGATTGGAGAATAAGCCTTTTGTATTCCTACTATTTAATGTTAATCAAGTTAAATTAGCTCCATTTAAGGTTCTGTTATATAAGTTGTAATGTTTGTTCAAGAAGCCTCCTTACAGAACTGATAAATATTGTTCAGCAAACACCAGACGAAGAAAAACATGGTTCCAGAGTCAAACTAGCTTGAAACTGCTGCAAATTTTATGGAAGCAGACAGTAGATTCTCATGATTTGCCATGACTTCAAAGAGGTTCTCTTCCATCCCATTTTTTGCCTGCCTACCTAAAGCATTTGGATTGTGTTAATTCAAGCTGGTTCACTAGAGGTGGTTATAAAAAGTGTCAGTTCCCAAACCAGCTGCTAAAAACTATTGCATGGGGCTCAGTTCTTGCTCTGTCTGCCTATAACCGTGTCCCAGTCTTTAATCAGGAGCAGTCCCTTCATTTTCTCCCCATACTCCCATAACAGGGCTCAGCTGTGGCCTCACTCCATACCTCAGTATCAACCATTTGCATCAATCATTACATCCATTCAAGGGATTGAAGGAGGCCCCTAGGTACAAATACTATTCGAATATACAAGTGATAAAATATTATTATGGCAATTTCTCCAGTCCATATGTCCAAGTGAGACCTTCCAAGCACAGCAACTAAAACACAAAGTTTAAACTAGACAACAGACTTGAAATTAAAAATTGATTAAACATTAGAATATTGTACTTCAAGTATAGGATCAGAGAAATATTTCACTGTGATTATGTTTAGTTTAAAACTTCTAATAACTTATATTGAACTTGAAAGATGGTTTGATTACACTTACGATCTTAGTAGATTCAAATTCCATGTGACATTAAATAGGCTAGGTAGAATTCCTGTAAGCATAAAATTCATGTTGTGAATATACTTGGATTTGATCAGCTGAAATGCAATATTATCTCAACTATGAGCTATGTTTACTAGGCAGCACACTTCACTGAGCTACTGAATCTGGCATAGCAGTTCTAATCAAATCTGGTACCGATAATATAATACATAAGAAACAGATGAATGAATCGGAATTACTTCACATCAGATGTGCACAAATTACTTCTAGATGAATGGACTGAGATTAGTTCTACACCAACTCCCAACTATCCTTTTTCCTGACACTCCTTTTCCTGCCCTGTGGAGAGTAGAGTATCCACCAAATAATGATATCACAGGCATCTGCTTACATGATGAATCTACACTATGGGCTCTCCATATATTCTAACACAAGACTGCATAAATGGCCAGAAGGGGATGGGCAGCATTTTGCTATGATGTGCATTGTGGAATTGCAAAAGAAAGACAGACTGCCTTTGTGTGTTGCTGTAAATATCCACGTAGTGTCACTCTAGATTTGAGGCCCACCACTCATTACATTTTAGCACTAATAATAATAATTTATTAAACCCACACTATCTTTGCACATACTTCTAAAGATCCACATTAAGTCTGAAGAGAATACCCCACCTAGTTATGGGGCATTTCAACTCTAGACACGGATTGTGATACACAAGGACCTAGGAACAAGGAACCTGGCCCATCATCTGCACTTGCTAAATACTCCTCAGAGCACAGCTCTGCTACCAGCTACTTAAAGAATAGGGCAATCCCAAAGCTCATGTGCAGCCATGGTTTGTCAGGAAAAAAACAGGGAAACACAGAAACATCCTCAAAGTTGTGTTTCATCTTTTTCTGAAGACACGTCTAAGTTCTGAATAGGTCTGCATATGCAGAAAATCTCCAGAACATAAAACATGGAAAATGAGCAAAGAAATTAGGGTCAGTGTTTAATGTGGTAAACCTCCCATGCTAAAATTATTTTCCTCTTAGACAATACTCCCAATTTCTTTGGAAAAAGAAATTCTGCTGTTCTGCTGTGTGACATGTGACGAGAAAGTCTTCCATCTAAAGGGACTCTAGATCCTAAATCTCATTTTTGGAACACACAACATTTTATTTACATTCAGCCAAACAGAGGAAATCTTAGTCAAAGTGATCAGATACCAGGCAGTCCAAATTAATAATATCAAGGCTTCGTAACATCAAACTTTCACACAGAACAATGTCAAATCTTTTAGACAGATAATTTACTCATAAAGATAAATATTCTAGTCAAGTAAAGTATGTGGAACTTCATTTTGAATGTACTGAATTGCTTTGATTTTAGTAAATGAAAAAATACACTGTGATCCAAAAACACACTCCCTCTTTTTTTAAACTTGCAAAATTTATTTTCAGATTATTGGTTTTTATAAAGGCTATGCTTAATCCCACTTTTCTCCAAAGTAAATAAACTCTTTTCCTTAATAACTCTTTTATTTAAGCCAGTTTTATTTGTTTGATTTAAGCCAAATAAATAAAATGTGTTCTTCTAGAAAAAAAATTAAAATTTTAGTTATTCACTTTGCTTTAAAGTAAAGAATATCATTTTGAAGCACAAACAATTTGGAAAACACTGGAATGAAGACAAAGAGGTGCTCTTTGCAAGAGAGAGAAATCAGCCCCAGGCAAATCAGCAAGGGGAACCTGAACAAGATGGGGAGGAAATGCATGACACTGAAATTTCTTCAGGACAGCCTTTGCCTGTGAGGCTCATACAAAGGCCAGCTGTTATTAAAAACTGTTTTTCTTGGCAGAACTATAAAACAGCACCTGTGTTCTCCAAGGATGGGGTTGATCCCAGCTGGATCCTAAAACTGTCTTTGGCAGAGGTCAGAATTATCAGTAGCAAATGAGAAACCACCTGCTTTGTGTTTTTCTCAATTGAACAATGCAGGGTACTGGTTTGGTTTTGGTTTGTATTGGGGTTTTTGGGTTTGGGGTTTTTTTGAGGATTTTTTTGTTTGTTTGTTTGTTTGATGAGCATGAATCTCTTCATACATTACCAGCTCCAGGTCTGGATTTAAATTCCCCCTCTCTCCATCAGGTTACCACTTACCTTACATCTTTGTTTTTCAGAGCTGGAGTGGCCACAGGAAGAGGGTGACAGTCACAGAACCACAGAGCCACAGAATCCTGTGATCAACAGGGAGACAAGGGGTGAAGCTGTGTTACTCCCATCCCACTACAACAATTCCCATCTCTGCAGACAAAATAAGGTAGTTGGTCTTGCTTTTGATCAATACATTTCTCTTTTATTTCCTCATGCAATTGACCAGCACATTTTTCATTCAAAATCAATGACAAAGTTTCAATGGACTTTTCCGCCAGGCTCAGAAGCTGACTCCATTAATCCATTCAAATGAACCTCAGACTGGCAATGATTTCAATTAGACCATTTTGCAGATAAAATCAGGAAGAGTTCTTGCTTGATTAAGACCAGTCCTCCCCAGTCCAGGCCACAAAATTTCATTTTTATTTCTGTACTGGCCCCAAATTTTTGCATTTGCATCGGAGGAGCAGCTCAGCTTTTAACATTTTTCATTGAGTTTTATTTTAAAGGAAAAGCAGAGTAATACCTGTTTTCTACACAGCAAAAAAATGCAGTCTCAGAGATATTTTTGTGGGTTGAAGTTTATAGATGCAAAGCTGGTCTCTGTAAAACCAACTTTTTGCCCCAAGAGATCAGTCTTGGTGGAAAATCAGTAGGTGAAAAACTGGAGAGAACTTATTAAAGACAACAGATTTTGATTTTGAAAAACTGTGTTTCATTCTCTATTTTCTACTGTATTTTCTCACAAATAGTGGTGGGAGGTTATGCCCTATATATTGCACACAGTATTTCACAATTGCATATATACATTGCCAGTTAATGCATAGTTTTCTAGGACCATTAGGCCTTTGGCTGACAGCATGTTCTGATGGCCAGTGTCGACCATGTGTTTTGGCAGTAAGTATATGCAACACATAATTACCTGGTCCTTTCTGCCAGATCCTCTTCATGCCCTTCAGCAGAGGATTTTTGTTCTTTGGGTTACACCCCTGACATCGACATCAGCTTGCCCAGGAACATGAGGGTTCAACTCAAAGGCTTTATGACCACTGGAAGAAACAACATTCCCAAGCTGGAGAGCAGGCTGCACCACAAGCACTGCTGAACCCCAAAGCAGAGAAATAGCTTCTTCCTGGCTCTGTGGAGAAGAAGTGGGATAAGGCTGGGACAACCTCAGTGCCAGTCTTGCAGAGGGTGAGGGACAGAAGCATTGTCCTCTTTCGCCTGCAGCTCCTGACACCAAAAATTCCATGCTTCAAAGATGAGAGTTGAAGAGAAGAATGTAACTGCACCACTAAAGATCATATTGCAGTGTGTACAAAACATGATTGGAGATGCTGGGTTAAAAAGTACTAATAACTCAAGCCTGAGGCTAGCACCTGTCTCAGAAAGTTCAGGACATGCAACAAAAGTTTGGAAAGAAATACCAAGTAAGGTTCTCCTCACAGTGAGCAGCTGATATCTCCAGTTTCCAAGGTCAATCCCAGTACATGCATAAAATCATTTTCTTCTGCCTTCTTATGTATCTCTTTAATTATAAGAACCAAAAGCCTCCTGATTCTTGCATTATAGGAAACTATAATTAAGCATACTTGAGGATTCCCTGTGTATCTTGCTATTCAGTAGTTTTAATAGCAGGATTTCATTGCAAGTGAAGACCTAAAATTGGAATAGTTAGACTCATTCTCACGCTCTGCATATGTTTTTCAAACTGTTATCCACAGTCAAGCCTTAACAGTGTACTCCAATAAGCAGAGAGTTGGTAATTAGTCCTATGATTAGCACTTTCCTTAGCCTGCTATTCTGTAGCATTCCATTGATTTGCAGTAGTTTCAATACTGGAAGAATCCTGGAAATATCTGGTAGCTCTCTTACATATGCCTGAATTATATTTTTAAATGTATATAAAAATGTTACATACAAGTAAACATGAAAATATTTTATATGCATAAAAATGCTGTTCTCCATATAATGATCTCATTATAGTTTAATTTCCCACCTAAGGCTTCTCTGTTCAGGCCTTCTAAATATTCAGAGAGATAAGTTGTAAAGTGTTGAAATACTGAGACAGGGATCCCCACCTTCCTTGGTGAAGGTATCAAAGTAATTGATCTTCCACTCTCCATTTCCTCTCTTTTCTTCCTCATGTCTCTACCTGAGGAGGGGGGAACAAAAGCAAACTAACAAACAAACAGGAGACACATGAAATATTATAAGCTTGTCTTTCAATTCACTCAAATGAGCAATGGGACCAATTGAGTATGCACTGAAGCCATAAACCTTCTGCTGCTTTAGAGGAGAAGCCTTCAGAACCTGGCCCTAATAACCCATTTGAGATGTGAAAGGCTGGGCCCTTGCCCCTTTAGCAATACTCAGTGCTCCCAGAGGAAGCCATGAAAGCAGTCCATCATGCAACCATCAGAGGAGTCAGGCTCAGCCTTGTCTAATTTTATGTCAGTGAAACTGCGTCACAGTGCTCCAGAGAGGACAACATGTTCCTCGCATTTTGCTAGAACAGGGCAGATCATAAATTATTTTGGGGCATATTTTCCCTTGGGTAAATGCACTCTCCAGTAATGTTCAATATACTTGAGAGTGTGCTGCTGCAGCTTGGCAAAATGAGTAGGAACATCAACTCACCCATTATTTTATGTAAAACAGCTCTGTGTTTGCAATTACCAGGATAAGTGACAGGACAGTACCCGATTGGGACAAGTGAATGCTGCTGAGATTAATCAAGTGTTCCCATGGCAAGAACTGTTCTGGAGTACATGCCAGGTTTGAAAACAGAAATTCTTTGTGTCTTATTTGTTTGTTACCAACATGTGGTTTCCCTCCACTCCTCTTTCTGATTTTGACAAGTGGACACTGTGAAGAATGAAAGATCAAAAGGTCTACTTCTTCTACCACAAGTACGTTGAGTGTTTATAATGTCAGTTTTAATTCACTAGTGAACACTAGCAAAACTGATGAAAAACACTTTTCATTTGTGTCTGAATAGAGGGGAAAAAACCAGCATAATAGTTTTTAAGCTATGCTTCAGAAAACCTAAGAGAAGAAATCCTTTAGATACTGATAACTTGATGAAAAAAAAATACTGAAAGGCTTCCAAAGGACCAGTGTTGGTTAAATTATTACTTCCATGATAACACACAGACATGGTTTGTATTTTAGACTGCTAATCCTAAAAAATTATACATTATAATTACAATAACAGCAAGTTGAAAATGCTGCACTGTTTATGACCAGCTAAAACTCTGACCTTGGATTCAAAAAGTACAAACTGTGTTAGCGTGGAAAATAAAGGATTACTTCAAAACCATAAATTCCTTTGGAAATAGATGGAAAAATAGACTATTTAAGCTCTAGCTAGATAAATAGTTGAACCTATGCCCAAGGTTGACTTTCCTCAAAAATTGTTTTGATTGAAATAATGCCTACTGGTTGAGAAAGATCCAAGAGCCAAACTTGGCAGAGACCATGCACAAGTTTTTGAATTCCTAACATTTAACTTATTTGTGGTTTTTTTTACCTTTAAAATACCAATCAGCATGAAGAGAAAAGGTTAGCAGGTTAAAATGCTGAGAGTATGACTGCCCAGTGAATCAGCCTCATTTTTCATAATCATGTACAGAATGTCTGGGCTGAGTTTCTATCAGAACTTCACTACCAGATGCCATATGCCCTTCACATACTTCTGGAACCCCAAATTATGTAGGAAACTATGTAGGGAAAGGTTTAGAAGTGAGAATAAGGAAAGGGAGCTACAATGCAGAGGCTACCACTGGAATATCCTAGCAAGAATGCCAGGTACGATCTGAAGTGCTGCACCAAAGCTCTTCAAAACCAGATCAGCCCATTCAGGCACCACAGTACCAAAATCACTGAGACATGTGAAATGGCATGTCAGCCAATACAGGCTTAATGTGTTATATCCCTTTTAGTCACTTCATGCTGTAGCCTAGGCCATTACAAAAGTGTCTTTGAAATCCTGAGATTTTCCCTATCTTGTGGGGAAAAAATAAAGCTTTCTTTTTCCCCCTTAAAAATGAGCATTTGATTCATTCTAAGACATGACAACCTGAGATCTTGTCAGCATTTTTATTGGACTAAATTTCTATAATAAAAAAAAAAAGGTTCTAGTAGATTTAATCTCAAACCTCTCCTTCAGAAACAGAGGTTGGGTTTTTCAGAGGACCATATAAAGAGTATGAGGCTCTTTGGCAAGGGACACATTTTGGAGCTATAATTTCAGCCAAATTTTATTCCCAAAGGATTGTATGCACTTTTGGTTTCTTTCTGCAGTTTAGCACAGAATGAAGCCCATTAAATTCTGATGAAAGTCTCTATTAAGTGACCATCTCAAATTTATTAAAAGTTTGGGTTCAAAAGTTCACATGGCTGAGGATTTGCTGCATTTTTTCCTGCCATTCCTCAGCTGCATTAATTTTAAGAACAATTAGCAAATTACTGAAAGTTCAGCATGTATACCAAATGCGATGGGAGTTTATTCTCCAGAATCTTTAGAAGTAACTTATTCACTCTTGAGTCAGATCCAAACAGATTGTGTAAGAAGTATTTTATTGTGGATGTTTATAATTTGCAGTGTAACAGTGCTTAGAAGTTCCAGTCAAGGACCAAATTTTATATATTGGAAGGCAGCCCCTGCCCTAAGGATCTAGACATCTCATTTTAAAAGCCAAGTAATAAAATTATTCCCATATACTTTCGACCAATTTTAAGAAATACATCAGTTCATTAAGCTGTGAAAGATCACCCATGCTTCTTACTCTTTTACTGGAAAGCACAATGTCTTCTACCTGTCAGAAAAAATTCATGGCATTGTATAACCTAAATAAGGTCCTGCCTTTTTCACAATAAATTAGATTGTAGGTTTCTTCCCAGACAACAGCAGAAGCAGGACCTTTGTGAGTTTTAATTAGCTCAAATTGTCCAGTTGTCATATTAAACAGACAACTAGATATCTACAGTGATCCTCTAGATACCTACAGTGTCATTAAGTAGCATTTGTGTTTAACAGAGCATTAAAAGACCAGACACTCTCTACTGCTGGTCACTGCATTTCTTGCAGTTGTACCTTTAGTGAAATATTAGACTGCACTTTGTGAAGTACTGTATTTTGCTGACAATTATAAGTTGTTTTCTACCCATCAGCTGAAAAAAAAAAAATAATCAGAGAATGCATTGTCAAGCTTATGTGACAAATCTGTGTGGAGATAGGGGCCTTGTCCACTTTCATCTGTTTCTCATCATACACAAATTTGAATACATCCCACAGGTGCTCCTTTTAGAGCCAGGAGAATCAGAAATGCATTGTCTTCAAGTGCATGCCCACTCAGATATCATAAAGATGTGTGGAAAATAAGAGTGGTCTCAATTATCAAGTGTGAAAAAAGTCTATCACAGTGTTGCTCTTGGGACCAGCTCAACCACATGCCACATTATAAAATGCAGTTTCAGTCTACTATCTCTAGTTCAGGTATGTAACAGTTAACTAAAACTAAAAAACAGGGGAAAAATCCCAATATTCTTCCTTTTTAGCTATTATAAAAGGAAAGAAGTGGTTGAAAAACAGATTTCTACTGCTTAAAAATCTTCTTTATCTTTCCAGATTTAGTACAGAGTCAGCCTACACAATTAACAGCAATTATCACAAAATACATCAAACAAATGTGCACAAATATGCACAATAATAAGAGCAATTTAGGATGGATACAGTAAGTATCTCACAAGATAGTCTAGTAAAAATCTGATGTAGAGTGTATTTGAATGTATAGGAAAGGGTGAAATTTAAAATTGGAAAAAAAAGAGACGGGGATATGTTGAGACAGGTAAGGTGGAGATGACAATTACTGTAATAAGGAAAGAGGAACTATGCATCCTTTAGAGGCAACACTAGAAAAGAAGAGTTAAAGGAGAAATGAGAAAATGAATGTCACATTGCCTTCAATATAGTATTTCAAATCATTATAAAAAGAGGCCTCTTTCCAGTAAGGAAGGTAATCACAGGATTAAGTAGCACTATTTCTATTCCTATTGCTGTCAATTGCAGATCAGCCATTGCCTTCTTGAGCAGTGACTTTTTGAGATCTAATTGTGCCAGTTCAGAAAGCCTAAGCTACAGAGTACATCATAGGAGAACACTGACATTTACTTCTGCCTTTTATAGTGTTCTGCTACATACAGCTCACAGCTCTGCCCTGATGTTACCAGGCAAATCCATTTATATGCAAATCTTATTGCATTTGCACAATAGCAAGACAACTTTCAAAATTAAATATTTTTTGTCAGTTTACAATATGAAGCTTTCCAGTTAGTTTTTATTTCCTAATTTCTGGTGAATCCTGAACCTTCATAAGGGCCTTAATAGCATTTTTGTCCTTAGTTGCTTGCTTTGTGCAGCATCTTTTCACTTCTTTGCCACCATTCACAACATTATATGAGATACTTTGATTTATCATATTTCCAGTTATACCTACTCTTCAGAGCTTATGATTATCTTTCACAGATGTATGGTGTGATTTGAGAGACCATTTGATAAGCTGGTAGGTGATTGACTGACTTTAAAATGCCAGAAGCGCTCAGCTGACTCTTCTGTTTTAGGCTAAATTTTAGGCAGCTCAAAAAAACTTATGGCTGAGCAAGCTGCCTCACTTTCCTCCAGCATGTTCTTCTCTTAAAGTAGAACACCTTTGTTGAATCCACCTCTTCTATAGTTTATGCTTCTGTAGCACACTCTCAGTGTTCCTGGAGTGCATCCAGTACATGGCCTAAGTTCAGCTGATGCACAGCTACTCTCTCAGCTAAGTTGCCTATGAAGGTGTTGACGTTAGTAACAGATTCTTCTTGAAATACCCATAAAGCAATGATTTTCTCAGAGACATCAGGCAGAAGCTACCACACAGTAAAAGTTGATGCACTCATACTTATTTCTGCTACAGAACAGGTTTTCACCCTAAAATAAATAATATTCCCCAGACACAGTGAAAGACCTATACTCCCTCAATAAATAAACAAAACAAAACAAAAAAGTCCTTTATATGACAAGACTGATACAATACTATTTTGCTTCTAGATATGCCTGGTCTCTGAGCATATGAAGCATCTCCAACAGTCCTTGCCCTAAATATATGTTTGGGAGAGAGAAAGATCCATGAGAAAAGATTGTTAGCTATTGTGACAAGATAGTTCTGACTTTAAAGGGACATCAGCTATTTCTCTTTTCTAAGTTCATTATATGTCTTAGTCAATTTAAGAATGATTATCCTGTTTAAATTTCTTCCTATCTGTTATAAACTCACATAAATATTTAGTTTAAACAAGCATCTTCAAAGTGTCTCCTGGCAATCAGCAACTGGCCCTTCCCATACAAATACAGCTGGATGTTTTGAAATAGAGCATGATGAACTGTGAAAATACAAACCAAACAATGTTAACTGCACATTCTTACAAGGCTGCATTTTTGAGGCACTATTTCTATCCTCTGAAATATGAACTGTTTATACTGCAATGACTCTGGCAAAATATGCGCTCCTTGGTGGGTGGCTGAATGTTCTCCAATGATGATTACAAGAGGAGATCTTAATATTCAGTCTGCTAGAAAAGAAGAGCTCTGAAGGGTGAGGGGGTGAAGGATGAAAGGTAAAAACCACTGTGCTATTTTAACTGTCTATAAGTCTTCATCAGGGCTCGCTGTGATCTGTGGCGTTCATGTCGGGTTCGGTCACTGCCGCTGGGGCGTTGCCTCATCCTGACCATAAGCAGGTACTCACATTTGGTCAGATGGATTTCTTGGTGGATACCTGTTGACTGTATGTGGTCAGTGTTATGTACATCTGCATCATGAATCTCCTCAGAAACACATCAGCATTTTTACAATGGATTTAAGCAGAACCAGAATCAGCAATTTTCAAGAAAAAGTAATTACTACTATGGAAACTTACGTAATTGCTTCTTAGAAAAGAGCACTTTTAAAGGGGCATTAAATAATTAAAATCAAAGCATGGTTATTAGCAAAGTAATATTATTTTATATTCGCTACATCAATAGTAGAAATAATTACTTTTAAGTTTTGAGATACACCAAACACAAACATTTCTTTTTTCACGTTAAGCCACAAGAAGTTATCATTCCTCATTCTTTGGCTTTGTTTAACTGCATAGAAGAAACTTAAGATGAAATAATGATTGGACATAATTTTTTACTTCAACAAAGTTTATAAAATTTCTTTGATAATTGCAGAGTACAGTGATGCATAAAAAAGAAGTCATGATTAAGCAGATTGACCGAGGACAAGTTACATAACAGATGTTTTATCTAGAGAAGCATATGTATTATACATCTGACAAGCTTCTGTCTCTACAAATGAGTACTTGTTTGCAAAGCCACAGAAAAATGATGTCTTAGTATGCAAACTGAATAAGAAAAAAAAATTACTATATTTAGAAAAAAAATGTTTACTACATCATTTCAGCTGTCAGAGAACAACTGCAATTTAAAAATACAACAAATTGAAAGTATTTTTGCTCTTCAGATACTATTAGCATCATCAGTGGGTAAGTAAGAGAAGCATAGTTCGAGTCATTGGACTGAAATTTGTATTTGCAAACAATAAGGCACAGTTTTGTGGCCATTCCAGAGCTTTCCTTCTGATCAGGAACGTGCTGCAAGTTGCATCTGACTCCTCACTGGGCAGCAGCTGAGGCAACTCTGAAACAGGTCTCTAAATCACCAGTAAATTTTAAAGTGCTGCATGACCATAACTGCAATATTTCTTGGTTTAACTTATGGGTGTTTTCCACGACACCAGGAGGCTGCTCCCACCAGTGCTGGACAGCAGGAGGAGATCCACAGTGTTTGTTTCCTGGAAATGTCAGCCCCAAGCACTGGAGCCACACACGTCTTGACTTTGTGTCTCAGCATTAAGCTGGTTCTCCAGCTCTTTTGTGCCCAAAGAAGAATGCCCAGTGACATCAAGGCTACATCAAAGACTGAAGTAGAAAACTGTCTATATTTTCTCTGTCTATCTTACTGCTATGAAGCTCCCTACAAAAGAATTCAATGGATCATGCGTGGAAGGTTGAGAAAATCATAAAAATCTTATCCTAATGGAAATTGTAAATATTTAAATTTATTATATTACGAAGGAGTAAAATTTATCTTGTTTAACTGGAATCTGCCAGATAACTGAACCATGGCATTTTTAATTAAATAACTGTTATTTTGATAATAAACATTGATATTAAAATGAATTTATATAAAGTTGCCATTACAACCATTAGACGATGTTAAGGTGGTTGTAGCAAAAGGAAGAGATGATTGTCCAAACAGGTCCAATATTAATACTCAGAATTTAATACCTACAATTACTTCAATAAAAAAAGATATATCTTTGTTTTAAATAATTGCAAGCCTCTTTGTTGTCTAGTTTTAGCTTTCCTTAACTGCAATCAGGAAAAGATCTGAGTGTGTATCTGGTTTTCTTTCAGGTTTGTTTTTTTTTTTAATGCTATTATTTAATAATTCAGCTGAGATGGCTTGAAATTAGATTTAACTGAAACTACATTGAAGTGGAACAACAATCACAAAACAGTATTTAAAAAAAGAGTTATGCTTGTAGATTTTCCTTCTATAAATCAGTTAAAG
Source organism: Parus major (assembly GCF_001522545.3). Classification (NCBI taxonomy): domain Eukaryota; kingdom Metazoa; phylum Chordata; class Aves; order Passeriformes; family Paridae; genus Parus; species Parus major. The sequence continues at coordinate 29,326,091 of NC_031773.1, read as the reverse complement.
AGCCTATTGAAATTAGGAGCAACTGAAAGTATCTGTGACATAAATGTTGTCTCTGCTGACTTTAAATGGGGACCATAAACTTACCCCTTTAGTACAGACTATAGGACAGTACAGTGGGGACTAAAGCAGGGAACCAAAAAAGGTGACATCTGAAGAAAAGTATTGTCTATGTACCCCCTTCTCTCAGATCATGACAAACAGTAATCAGTCCTTCTAACAGAAAATGAATTCCACCTCATTCACAATTACATTACATGTTTAGAAGGAAATCAAATATTGACTAAATTCACTTAACGCAAGTCACAAACTCTCTCTTTCTTTAATAATTTCAACAGCAGGCAGACAAACTCTCCTTGGTCATCAGCTATTGGAGTGTGTGATTACAGAAAGCTGGTCTAGGTACCAGTTGCATTTTTCTCATCTTTATCACAGCATGTTAGAGTTAGCCTCTAAATGCACATTTTTTATTTCTTTTTAATTTCCTTATTGCTTTATTTTTAAAGCAACTTGTAAATATTTAGCAACGTGAAGCAGTTTTCATAAAAGTGCAACTTATTACTGGGTAGTTGACTTAGGATGTTTCCTCAGCATTTCAGTGCAGCAAATTGCCAAACCAGTCCTGTTGGGGTGAACAATTCTCCCTGACTCCCTGGGGCTTGTTCCAGTGAAGCTAGACTGTACTGGGAAAGCACTGACAGATTTTTAACTTCTTTCTATGCAATTAAAAGAATGGAAACAAAGTGACAGAACACCACAGGAACCACTGTGCTCTCCAGAGAGCATCCCACAGCATGTCCTGTAGATGACTGGTGGCCCACTGAGCACAACCGAGGAGCTGCAGGAAGAGAGGTGGTTTTGTAATGAGCCTGCTTTGCTTGCAAGTGACTTATATGTGCACTTCAAAGCACATTTTGCTACCATATATTTTATGTCCTGTACAAAAATCATACAGACTTTCCTCCAATTAAAATTTCAGCACTGAATAATACTTGTGAAATCACCATAATCCCTAAGTTTTTCACGTTCGACCAACCCACAGAATCACTTCACAGCATTTTAGGAATAATGTCCAGGCCATGTAAAGAGGAATCGAAACTAATTTTTCTCAAATCAGGATATTAAACTGAGAAACAACAATAATAACATTATAACTACAATAGTAGCATTAATGTTGATTGAAATTTTATTAGACATAGCAGTATTGAGACTGTTATTTTAATATGTCTATATTAAATTTCCTTTCTTATTTAAAAGCTATCTTTTAGATTATACAACTTCATTGTCTAATTTATTTCTTTATGAAAATAAAAAATGAAGCTGGTTGCATTGCTCTTTAATACACATTGAAGAATTTTGCACACACTGCCAATTCAGGGATGAATATGTTATGCGCTTTTCTGATTATGGACATAAACAGGATGGAAATTATGTGATATATTATGTAGGAGAGATAAAAGGAGTAGTTAGTCAGAAAGTACAGGCAGGAACTGTCAGGAAGTGTCTCAGATATGGGGTTACTCACCACTCTTTAAATAGGCTTCATGGTGTACATTTGTTTGAACATTATTTTCCAATGAGCAGCCAAAGCTGCTTTCTTTTGCTAAAGAAACCACCCTTAAATTTAGAACAATTTTGGAGAACACTGAGAAATCTTAAGTTTTATGAGAGCTGGCTTTTCACTTACAAATAAATGACATACTCATTTGAAATTCATGCTCTCTTTGATACACTCTTCCTTAAATGCAAGTCAGTAATTTATCTGCATTCTTAGATAATGTCCAGAAATAACTGGAATATCAGAACAACTGATAAGGTGAAGCTCTATAATGAAATTTTTTGTAAGTCACACACACAAAAGTCATTGAATTATTTTTAAAAGGCAAAAAGATAATCTAATGAATATGCATAGGAAAATGTTTTCTTTGGCTATCAGAAGCTACTGAAAGTACTTTCTTTTTACTTTCTCTTGACAAATTAAAACAACATATTATTTCATTTTCTTTTATTCTTAAATAGTACGGTATAATTATTGTGGGAATTTTGATTTTATTTTAGTTCTTGAAGTATCAGTCACTGTTTCATATTTTTCATCTCAGGCCTTTACGTGATGTGGATAATGCCTTAATGCAGCATCAAGTTGGAAAATTAAATGGATTTCACATGAGTGCACAATCCAAATCTCACTGAAGGAAATGTACAGATCACAGTGATCATTGAATCAGACTCATGGTGAAAATCCTAAAGCACAAAAATTTCATTCATTACTGTGCAAACCCCTTTTTCATGTACATATGTATACGTGCAACTTTATGACTTCCAAAATATAGATGCATGGTTATAACTTTATCATGATTATTTTTAGCAACATGTGTTGCTAAATATATGTACAACTTTATGACTTCCAAAATATAGATGCATGGTTATAGCTTTATCATGATTATTTTTAGCAACATATGTTGCTAAATATTGCATGAAATCAAATTATTCATGCCATCCACTTTTAGGAAGAACTACTTTCTAATTATAAAAATAAACAAACACAAAAACTATTAAGCAACGCATAAATGTTCATTTTTAAACACAGTAAAATTAGACTATTCTACCTTTTCTCATTCAAAGTTGTTTTCCCAGCTGTGCCCTTATCTGTGTTTATGTCATATTTGTTTTAGTAGAAGAATGATTAATTTTTTAGGAAATAGTACAACAAACAGCTTAGGCTCAAAAGATCTCCCCAGGGCTTCTGTTTAAAAAAAACTAGAAAGCTACAATTACAGGACCCATGAGCATACCAAAATGGTCTGAGTGTGGTGTCCCTATACAGGGATTGTGCAGTATAAATTGAGTAAGTTTATAAAGCATCATATATACCTATATACACGTGATAGAAATGTGTCTGTTGAATCACAGTCCTTTAAAAGACAGATTCTAACAGGATCTGAAAACTGGTGTAAGTTAAATTTACTTTTAGAATACAGGCATTCTTAATAATAAGAGTAATTTTTAATGAAACGGAATTATTTTGTTTGAATATTTTGCATTCTTTTATTTTAGGGCAATAAGAATAAATAAGGTACTATTTTAAAAAAAAATACAGAGATCATGAACATCTTTCAGTCTCTATTTTTATTATTTTATTTTTGTCATGACAGAAAAAATAATTTTATTTCAGCTGCCTAAAAAGTAGCAGTGTAGTTTAAGTCTCGCTTCATTTCTTAGGCTCCCTTTACTGTTATCATCACCTTCAGGAGGAGGTTCATCATCCCTCTTCTGAAGAGAAACCATTGTTACTTCCAAAGAAAGCTGCTGTGCAATCCTGGGCTGTAATATCAATAGCCAACATTCTGCAACCTGCAACCCACTGCATAAAAAGTCAAATAGTTTACATCTGTCAAAGCCAAGTTAAACCTTCCCTAGGTATTTGGTCATTCTGACTTTACTCATCCACAGAGTGTGATTCCATCTCATATCTTAAGCACCAACTGCATCAAATGTTGTGACATCAAATGACTGCAAGAGGAGGGGAAGCATGGGAACATTGGTCATTCCCTAGGCTCAGTTCTGTCAGGGGACATCATGCCATGACTGGTGGACCAGAGATATAAATTACTCCACAGTCTGAAAACACAGACTTCCTAATCTTGCTCTTTTAATTTAGAACCATACAACTGTACAAGGTAGCAGGATTTCACACAGTATTACAAACAGTAGTTCACACTGAGGAATACAGTAATTGATTTTTTTTTTAGTTTTAGTTTTCTTTTTTGAGGTGAGACCCAGCTGTCATATCTTGAGTTCTAATAAGAGTGCCAAGAATCTTCATATTATCCAGTCAAAGCCAACTAATGAATCCTCAGGAAAAATAACCTATTAAAAAGGCCAAAGGAAATAAAAAGTCTGGCACTTTCCAACACACAGTTTTCACAGATAACTTTTTTTATCCAATTCAACTTTTATTCCTAAAACCTTTAGTATGAAATACTACTCCAGGAAGGCTTGTGACTGTGAGAGGCTGAAAGATGAAGATGTTTGTAGCATCACAGATAATGAAACCACTGATCAGCATGAGCAAGAATATATATAAAAGAGAAAAGCAACGAGCTGCAGAATACAGCATGAGGCAGCTTTTCAGACACTTTAATGATCTCCAAAAGGATGGTTTAGTATGGTAGAAGTTCACTGAATGGCAGAGATACACTGTCTCCAAAGTAATAAGACATCAAAATTATTTCCCTGTTTTCCCTTAAAACAGAAAAAATTAATTAAATGGATATAAATTGTGTCAATGACTGTATCAAAATAATTCAGTCAGAAAGTCTTTCTAATTAGAAAGTTTTCTAATTAATGATCAACAGAGATTAGGAAATGTCACTATATAAGACAGACAAACATCTTGCATGGACAGGTCTACTCTTTAGAAATTCCTGCTCCTAAATGGGAATCATCTGGAGCTCTTTCACTTTGGGAAGTCAAGGCAGAGTAGTAGTTATGTATAAATACAAACCTTACCACTGATGTCCTTAGTCAAATTCTCCAAAGTGTTGAAAATCTAGAAATAGCCAAGTCCACCCTATCTCCAGCCTAAGGACAATGTAGGTTTGCTTTATTCATCTGTTGGGTAGAAAAACTTTTAGGTGAAAGATCTGCCTTTTATAAAAGCACTTCTACATGGGAAGTGATAGGAAGTCATTCTTACACTGTCAGCTGATACCCTTAACAAATGGTCATGTGCTGTTTTCCCTAAGTTGACAAGCTCTCACAACAAATACTGTCTTCTTCAATGAGAACCAGACATCAAAAGCACACAAATATACTATGGTCACTTAAAATAAATTTTAAAAAGGGAATACATATAAATTCAGTATGGAATGATAGGTTCTTCCTACTTTATGAGAAATCTCATTTATTATGGATATATTTTTAAGAATATTAAGAGTTTGTTTAAAGAATATGTCAAGCTTGCTTATTTCTCTATTTTTTCAATTATAGAACAGCCATAAGTATTTACAGACGGAGACACTGAAAACAACCAGCTCCTGGCAGACAAGATATGACTGAACATACTGCATGAAGAGTGGCAATATTAATCTTCACTGTTTAATACAGCAACCCAAAAAGGCCATCTGTTTGTCATTTGCAAATGTTTCATAAAACCTACTGAAGCATGTGGATGGCTTGTCGAGACTCTGATAAGAGACAGGAAAAAAGAGCCACATGTATTAATTATATTAATTTCTAATTGCTTATCCTTTAGGAAATAAACAATACTGTTTCTGCTGAACATGAAACAAAAATGTTTAAAAATGCAGATGGGTGTATGGGCACAATCAGCTGCTCACAGAACACTTTGTAGAAATCCAAGCTTCATATGTGAATCCCTTATCCAATTATTTGTTCTCCCTGTTCATGGTTTATATTAATTAAACAAAAAAACTCAAAACATAAAAAAAAATCATCATCAAGAAAACAAACAAACCATCAAACAAAAAACAGGGGAAAAAAACAACAGAAAAAAAATGTTACTTAGTATGAATTCCATGAACACTTCATTACATTATTGGTAGAAGACAAAACAGGCAGAAAGCTTTACAAAAAATAGTGTTTTACGAAGCAAGACCAGCCTGATTTTCCAGCCTGACTCATCATTTGGGCTTGATGAGGAGCAGCAGATCAAAACACACAATAGGGGCTCACTGCGATAACTAATGAAAAAAGGAAGTACTCAGAATGATAAACCAAATGAAGCCAATGGGAGGGCCAGTGTTCATGAGTCACATCAGCTCTTTGCTCCCCACAGTTGTTTGCTGAACAAATTTCAGGTCTGCATTAATAGAAGGAGAAACTATATAAAGACACTTGCGCTCCTAATCCAAAACGTATTATTTTTCTCTTGAACTTGAGTCTTTGTCATTTCTATTATACTTATTCTATTATACTTATTCTATTTTACTGGCAACTAGCTCCCTTTCAGTGAATAAGGTTGGGTAATTAGCAGTACTGTCAAATTTATGTCTACCAGGGGCTTTAATTACCACAGAGGAGGCCTAGTTTCTTTGGTGGGCAACCAGATTTGTGACATACTGTTGTGATCCAAGTTTTCTTATACTTCATTTTCAGGTTCTTATAATAGAAATAAAAATGCTCCTAAACTTGATATCTCAGCTGATTTCCACTGCATTGATTTCTATTTCTTTTTAAAAGTATCACAGTACCTTTTGAGTTGAATAAATGTGGTCAAAATATTGCCTAACCTGTCATTTTACCTGATTTCTGAAAGGATGAGTCTACCTACATTAGATAGCTTCCTCCAGGGCCAGACAGATCTTTAGCCAACTAGTTGTGACAAAACACCTAGAAGTCATACCAGAGACTAGGATGATTACAGCTTCCCCTTCCTCTCCCACATAATTCAGCACCACTTGTGCCTGACAACCCCATTCACAGCATGTCTGGCTCAAACCCCAAAGCAAACATATTTTCACAATTAATTGATGACTGTCCCCAATATGTTTTCCACAGTTTTGATCTCATCTCTCATTAGCAGAAGGGAGTTTGATTAGCTTTTGATCCAGAGAAGCATGGTTTAGTCTGTTACATTTTCAAACAGGATCCATTATTAAAAACAGTCTTGCAGAATATTATCTGTATGGAAGATTATATTTCACAGTGCTGGCAAAAGGCTTAGACACTGCCTGGCAATTACATTTCTGCAGCACTCTTGGATAGACATAAACTATTTTAAAGGTGATTAATAGTATGTATATATGATTACATTAAGATGCTTCACCTGCTCCTGCTGATCACATGACCAGTGATGCTTAAATGAATATGTGCATATCCTTAGTTGATCCAATGGCAAGGTAAAGCACATGATTTCAGCCTTTCAGTCTGTCCCAAGTACAAATATCCAAAATCTCCACAGTAACCCACTGGCTTCTAAGTTACTACCCACAGCACATTGGTTAATTCCTTTCCAGTTTAATTTAAAGATTTCCAACTCCTAAACTCATCACAGACAATACATACAATTCTTTTGGATAATTCCCAGAAACAGATTAAAAGCATGGCTCAATCTAGGATTAAACCAGGCTGCTGAAATACAGTTTAAAGTTATTTCAGACTGTAAACATTCATGACTGGGCTATGTCATAATTCGGGACAACAAGAAGGCAAAGGCCCATAACCACACAGAATTTGATGGCTACTGGTGTCCTGTCCACAGAGGGTTGCCTCTCTGACAATTTTAAAGCTTTCTAATGTAATTTTTCCACCTGATTCATTCCCCTTGGCATTTTACTAAACAAATAGAAATGTGTTTTCCCCTGCACAGCATAATATGATAAACTGCAGTAAGTTTCAAGGAAAAATAATGTCCTCTTGATCAAAACCAATGATTGCAGCATCTTTATTAGAAGCTGAGACAGTATGCATTAAATGCAGGTAGTCTAAAGCATTGCAAGATGAGCAGTGCTGAAATGTATGCTATTTTTACTTCCAGCTCAATGAAGTCTTCCATTGCTATTAATAGAATTGAGAAAAAGATCTGTTTTATTGCCCCTGTACTAGACAAGGAAGCCTGAATATTCATTACATACATAGAAATTTTTGTAATACCTGACAGACATTGCTTAACATCTATCCAAATTCTAAAACAAAGTCTACAGTAGTATGTTTTCAGAGTCTACATCAATGTGGATGCTGTATTACTGTGAAATTAAGGCAAGCTTTTAGTTCTAAAGATAAAACTTCATCATTTCTGCTTCTGTGACTCTGTTAAGTAACCAAAAAAAAAAAAATGAAAAAAGAAAGGGGTATCAGGAGATAATACCTTGACTAAATTTTTCCAAGAAAAATTAGAAAACTAGGAAAGCTGTTTTTCTTGTGGGAGACAGTATTTTAGATAAGCTGTTAAGTTATTCAATCTGAATAACTTTTCCAGATCTTTTAACTTGCATGTTTTTCACCCTTGATAATATTTTTTCATCATTGAAAATGAGATGGAATTCTGTCCATATTTGCTTCCTGTTTTCCTAAAGCCTGAGACACTGAAGTTTTTAAGAGACCTATTGTCTTTCAGTGGCTTTGTTTTCTTCTAAAAACAAATTGTTTCTGCTGATACAAAAACACTTTCAACAAGAGCATTATTTTACCTATGATCACTATCATATTAAAATGTTTTGTTGACAAGAAATTTTGCTGATTTTCCCACCCCAATTTAGCATTTGAAAGATGGGTGAGGCAAACTTCAGCTTGCAGATGGGAAAATCTTCATTTTTAGCTCATACTTTTCCCTAGGGGAAATAGCTGGAATAACTTTCATTTTCTGCTCATCTCCATATTCTCCCTCAAAAATGGCTTTACAGCCCTAGTTGCCAGCCTTTTCATATTGCATTCTCATGTCTTCCCTTCTTCCCCATTCCCATGCTCATTCTTCATTCCCAGGCTCATAGCTCTGACTCCAGCCCAAACCATTTCACTCCAGGTCAGGGTGGATCTGCTGGTTGTGCTTCTTTTGATGCAGCCCAGCAAACATCTGGCTTTCTGGGCACATTATTGGGTCACATCGTGCTTCTTGTCCACAAACATTCACAAGTCCTTCTCTCCAGGGCTGCTTTCAATCCATTCTTCTCAGAGCCTGTTCCTGGGGCTGCCCCAGCTGAGGCACCGCATCCTCCCTCCAGTGTGTGCAAAGGGCAGAGAGACTGAGGCAGGAGAAACCGTGCCCTAATCACTGTATAATGGAGAACTTCCAACATATGGTAAAAGGAACCCCTATAGGTTGCTTTGCAGAAGCTTCCTTCTCTGGAAGGAAACAAATGTAAACATTTTTTCAAAAAGAGTTAATGGAAATTTTTAATACTTTAATTCTCTTTGTATAGAGCTACAGCAATTCATGCTACAATCAGCATATAGTTTTGGGCAAGAACCAGCTGCTAATTTCTCTGGTAGATAACCAGTTAGTGCCCAGTTGCAAATAGCACTTCTATCACAAATTCAGTGGAATTGCAAATGTAGCACTAATAATTATCAATGACAAACATGTTGAGCCATAGAGTCCTACTTTATGTTCAGTCAAGCATCTCTGATGCAACAACAAATTCATTCTCCCCAGTGTTTCATGAACTCTATACTGAATAACAAATTGCACAAAAGAATGCCAAGGGCTCTACTCAGGAAATTATTTACAGAGATGCTGCAGATCCTGTGGTGTCAAAAAGTCAAGCTGTGTACATATGCAATTGGATTTTCTTGCTCTACCTTTGAAGTATTCCTTTGTGCAATCCTGTTTTCAAGAGCCCTGATGATTATATCTTTACCTTGTACCTTTCACATATTGTTGAACATGTACTCAGTCAAAAAGAAGTCTTTCAGGATGTGTTTCTCCTGATTCAGCCAACAACACATACAGATGTGTTTTAGAGTTTTAGAGCTGTAGATATTTTGGACTGAATTCACTTTACCAAATACTCACATGTTCAGAGACATGTGGCCACATAATGCTGAAGACCAGTTCCTGTCTCCTAACATGTTTTAGCTTTACTTCTGGGTTGAAATTATCTGCATAAGCTAGAAGAAATAGGACTGAGAAGAAGTAAGAAATATTCTCCATCATGTAAGGATGAGTTTCCCTCTAACTCCTTTCTCCATCAGCAGGTGCTGATAAGGCACAGGTCCACATTCTAGAGCACGTATCCCTTGCTTTAGGTTCCACTTTAAGGCTCAGAGAATGATTTTTTCTGAAATTTAAGTCGATCTCACAGACTAATTTTACTCTGTACCTCTGTATCTTATTTTCTGGGGGCTCTGGTCCTTGTCTAACTTCCCAGTAATTCAGTTTAGCTCACTAACACAGTGGCCTTGGGAAGCAGCACACTTCTGGGTTTTTCTGCTGATGGTTTGAGAAAGTAATCCAGCTTTCAAAGGACAAGCAGTAGATCCATGTGTGGGGAAGCAGCAGAGATGTACAGGAGGAAAGGTGAGGAAGAAGGGACATGACCATCTCTGTAAAAGCAGCTAATGGGGAAGTTGGTGATATATTCCTTACCTTGTTTCTCATTTTCCTCTTGCAACTTTCACCTCTTTTGGAAATAAGAGAGAAGCTATAATAAAGCCTCCTTCCCCAAAATATTTTAGCTTAGTGTAAAACCAATACAGGAAGAAATGTCTTGTTTTTTATTTAATCTTGGTGGGGTTCTTTGTTTGGGTTTTTGTAATGGGTGGGGATTTGTGTTTGGGCTTGATTGGTTTTTTTTCCAGAAGAGATGGTTCACCTTGCAATCTGCCTGTAATACATTATTTTGTGCATGCCTAAGACACAACTGATCCTCTACAGACCAAAAACACTGCTTAATAATAATCTGCTTTTGAAAGCAATGATGAGGAAACACTGTTCATGTAGGTGAATTAATTGAATCATGCTTCTTCCCTTTCAGAAGCACATTCATGGCTTTCAGTTGCTACTGTGAAATATAGTACTAATTGACATTTAATAATAGTCAAAAATCCCTGTGTTAATAATAAGTATATTGGAAAGATTATTAATTGTTACTTGGAACATACTTGCTAGCAATTCTCTATCAATGCAATATATTATTTACAGTAGCAGTTTTCAAAGAGGTAGGTCAAGAAAGTCCATGCCATTATTCCAGATACAAAATACTAAATTAAATGCCTAAAAACAGAAGATGGAAACAGTGCTATGCCCCTAAATACTACCCATCAGTCATACTAGCCATAACAAATTATAGCCATTGAAGTAATACAAGTTTGTAGAAATTTCAAAGAAAGACAGAATATATCGGTTAATTGTCCAGAACAGAAAGTGATTAAAATTTGAAATATTTTTTTTCAGGACATTGTCTTTTTGCCCATCAGATTATTTGGTTGACAAATGAAAAGTCAGAAAAGCAATAAATCTTGTCTTCTTCTTTCAGCTCAGAAATAAAAATGAGATGAAGATCTATTAAGTCTAAATCTTTGAAAGACTTGGTCTTCTCCTGACTCAGTTCAGCTTTTAAGTACCGTCAGAATTTCTTCCATGCAACAGAGTAATAAAAGCACCTGATATTTTTATTGCTTTCATTAAAGAAGTGAAACAAGATTTCTAATTCAATAGAAAAGAATCTATTTTTTGTCTAAGTGGGTCCTAATTTCCAATCAAATGATGCTTGCCACAACTTCCAACACACATTGGATTACTAGGTAACGAAGAAATATATTGTTTACATTTTGCCATATTGAAAACACTTAATAAATAATTACAAATAATTGTAACACTGTAGGAGTTGTTCACCTAAAAGAGATTTTATCTTTTGTAATTCAAGATGAATCTTCAAGTGTAAAGATTAAATTTACTTGAAAGTCACAATTCAAATGAGTAATATTGGGAATGCCATTATACAGAACCTAACTGAAATGTAAATATGCAAAAAACGTTCTAAAAATATACAATTTAAAGGGTTTTTTTTATAATTGATATAATTCATGATTTATCATCAGTGAATTATATCACTTAGATTAAATTTTATTAACAGGCAGAGAGCAGACAAAGGCTGAAGAGTGAATTGTGAAAACTGAGCACCTATCACTAGACCTGAAAATGAAAGCAGACTTTTCTTTGAGAATTCAAATATTGGACTGTGTTTTGTAAATATTAGACAATATCTATATATTATCTTTGAATAATAAAATGGAATTTCCAATCACGTAAAATAGTTAAGAAACTGTGGTTTCATTTTCAGTTACAGTGTTATGACTAAAACACTGTAAAAAGACAAATCCATTATTCGTTTAGTTACAGATTAGTTAAAATGTGCCCTAAAATCTTTGTGATTTCAATGTCAGTAGGTTACCAAAAGCCACAGTTTTTTGGAGATTAAATTAGTGACTTCAACCATAGCCTTTTTCTAATTACACAAATAATGTAAGCAGTAAAGCCCTGGATTACACTTCTTCCTAAAAGTAAGCAATTTGCTGTTCTAATTCTGGCCTGTGCTAAGCTTGAATCAAATTATATGCATGTTAGACATATCCAGGATAAAAACACAATTTCACAATTGAATTTCTTGCAATTGCATGTTCTGCTCTTTTTCAGACTTTGTCTCAGGAATGTTTATTACTCTTAAGCAAAGATAGATCAATTTTGAATTAATCATCAAACAGAAATAACTTTTTTGTTTATTACATGCGGAAGGACTTTTTGTTCCTACTCAAACATACTTAGTCTTGAAGCTCAATTTCCTAAGCAGAGATGGCTTACTGAGTGGTGTTGTTGGCATGATGTAGCAGAAAAGCATTATAATGGACTTTGGAAAGGATTTTTGTCAAGATCATGCTAAATTCTTAGCACCTTGGCAGGTCTTCATGCACCATGCCTATCTGTAAAATGCATATGTCAAAGGCATAACTGAAGCCAAAGACTCAAAAAGAAGCCATACCAAATCAAAGTGAAAAAGCAGTGGTTGCTTTAGGTAAGATGAGTAAATATTGAAACAAACTGTCATGGAAAATGGTGGGGACCCCATTTTTTACTATTCATAAATTGTCTCTGAATACATTGCTGGAGAACACACATCAAAAACAATTGTAACTGGCTCAGTACCCATGTGGATTTCTCTACCTGCTTGCATAGACAAGAGAAATAGGAATTGCAGCTCCTTCTTTCCTTAAAGTGTATGGAGTAATGAAATAGTTAAGAATTGAGAGTCACAGAAATAATCCTGCTCCCGGTTCTGTCCCTCTTAAGTTAAATGATTTTCATTTACGTCACCATATTTCATCAGGCATTATGTGCCTGTCTGTGTTCTTGGAAATTTAGTCCTGATTGATGATAATTTTGCTGTTAACAAATATTAGTCTTAAATTCGGGAAATCAACATTTGGTTAGTAGATATTTCAAAGGAAATCAAGTCTTTCACAAATAGTGTTTACCTTGAATTAAAAAGGAGGCCTGTTGTTTTCATTTCAGTGAAAAGCTCATTTAATTTAGTTAAATACTCATTTCACTCCAGAACAGAGACACCACAGCAAAACCTACCCAGGAAGGAGATAGTATTAGGGTTTTTTCCATAATCAGGCTTCATTTTCTAAAGTCTTCACCTCTTAATAGATGTAAAATTAATTAGATCACTTTATTAACCTTCACAGAAAGAGCTGGCTACTCTTTCCATGAAGAAACCATATGTTCATTGTTCTAAGACCCCTTTAGAAGTTATAGCTCCTACATCAAAATAGAAGCAACTATTAGACAAATCTCTGTGGAAAATGGCATGGGAAAAGGCAATAAACACATACATCCAGTTTTTCCATTTACCTGATGCTATTTAGAATGTCTGGTGTTATCCATCTCTGTTCCTGAAACATTTAATCTGTGAAATTAAAACAGTCATAGGACCCACCTCCATAAATATTTTGCATAAACATTGATAAATGAGCTGAGCAACATCCTATGATAGTGCTCTTCAACTAACACTCTAAAGGAACAAATGCAGAGCAATGTAAATCCCACTATGTTTAAGAAAAATTGAAAGATCTATTCTTTTCACATCCTTTCATCTAAAAATGGTGGAAGAGATCCAAAACTACACTGAATGGTCCCAAGATGTCTGGCACAACTCACTATACAAAGCACTTTGTCCTCTAAATGCCCATGAGCAAGTTTGTCACAACACTTTATTTATGACTGGACTGTGAAGAGTTGAGACCATTTCTCCAGTCAAGGGTGTTCAAGTTTTTCACTTCATCTTTTGACACCCTTTTTCCCTTCCCCAGGAGCAGTCATCCCTGAGAGTGTCTTTACCTTGAAAAAAATATCTGTTGCCCATGGGGAGGGTGGATCCTTCTGCCTACTTGAACCTTGCAGGACTCCAAAGGGTCTTTCCTGGCTTTGCATAGGTCCTCTGAAGGTTGGCTGGAGAACTATCCCACCTATAAGAAAAGGACTTAAAAAATGAAAACATACAACCTACAGCAATTATTTCACCACCAGAAATTATCTATCAGTCACTCAGTCATACATGGATTTTTACTACTGGTAAAAAGGGGGTTTTAGGTTTTAAGTACTCCTACAGCATATAAATATCATTGTGATTTAAGTGTATTAGAGAAACAATTACAGCACACAGTGTACTAATCAGCTTGGAATGAGTGTACTGGTCCCAGATAAAATACAAACTCACTAAAAGGATAACTGTGTGTCCACAGAAGTCCAACAAAGTTTCAAATCAGATTTCAGAGTTCAGAAGAACATGAGCCTGTATTTAATCATAATGGATGGCTTACTATAAAGCATCACCATGCCTTAAACTTGATATATCACTTTTAAGTTGAAAAGTATCAAGTTCTTTCAACAAAGGAATTCTTGAAGCTTTTAATCTTACGAATTTTGCAGTGCTGCATTTCCCCTTGCTGTGGCAGCTCTAGCCACCACAACTGCTCACTATCCACACCCTGCAATCCCACCCTGGTTCCCAGCTGTGCTGTGCTGAGTTGCTGAGCAGCATTCACCAGGTGTCTGGCCAGCAACAGGCCAAACAGAGCAGGCAATTTGCAGGTTTTCTCCCAGGGAAGGTTTCCTTACTCACCAGCAATAGGAACTATATTTAAGTAACCTAATAACAAAAGGTCTGCTTATCTGAGAAAACGTTATTAACATTGAAGAGTAGAGTAAACCTTTGTTCTCATGGAACAGAGATACCCAGATACACAGGCAGAATGATTGAATAACCTTTATTGCCTTGGAAAACCTGCAGAAAGATTCTGTGTTAATGAAACCCACATAAGGAATTCACCACCTTATGTGAATTACCTATATAATAGTTAATACCTATGTATTCACCACCTTACACTTTGAAAGAAAAGCCTAGCAGCAGGGGTTTTTTCCTGAGCTCTTTTTGTCCATTTGTAGATGAATGGGAAAATAGGCAAAAATCACAAATAAAAAACAAGGCTGCTATTCCATACAACAGCTGACTGTGCTGCCAATCCCACATGCCAGATGCTAAACTGCCATGACCAAATCTGGTGCTGACATAAATACTGTCCATACTTGTAAATTGAAATTATTTTTGGATGCAAGACATATGCACTTTTTCTTTTAATCTAGAAAGCATAGGCATACAAGTTTAAATACATACATTACTGTTAATCAAAATATTGTTCTAGATTTTCAAACGTTCTTAATTATTTTGTATAATAGGGACAAGGACAAAATTTGCTTTTTCTCTGTTTTTTTTTTTCTTTCCTTTTTAAAGGAAATGCTCTTAAAAAATCTTACTGAACTTTCTGTACTATATGATGTGCTTGGGTGGATGTCAGGATAAATTGTAAAGTTTATTTCCCTGAGAACCTTGAGTTCTGCCAAGTTAAATCTTCAGGCTGAGTGGGGTGTCCATCAGGAGCAGGTGGTGGCTCATATAGAGACAGGCTTAGCTGAATAAAAGCTTAGTTTCCAGCAAGATTCCCATTAGATTAGAAACAGGTAAACCGGGGAAAAGGACAGAAGACAGAGGAAAAAGTACATTTCTGGATGCAGCAAAAGTGAGGGAAATACAGCAGAGATCTCTGTAACTCCAGACAGATGCTGCAGGCTACCTGTACACCTCATTTTATACAAGTCTCATAGAAAATCGCTGTCAAAAAGCTGCCATCCACTGCCAATATTTACACTGAAATCAACAATTTTACCCAATGTTACTAGGCAGCATTGAGTGATTCAGAGGTTTTCCACTCAGGAGACAGCCTGTCAGTTATGTCTGCCTGAGAAAGAAGCTCAGAGTTTCCTCACCATGGACAAGCTGAAGTGGACTCGGGAAAGGGTTGCTCAGAGAGGCTGGAACTAGGTAAGACCCTGACAAACCTGATCTGACTTCACAGTTGGATCCACTTTTAGCAGGGAGCTTGGACCAAATGGTCTCCAACAGTTCCTTCCCATCTAAACCTCTTCTATGATTACCTGAGCTTTTGATAAAACTTGGGGGTTAGTAGAGTTTCTGATTGATACTAGTTGATCACACAATGTCAACCAGAAATAAGCTTGCCTGTGTTTACCTTCGTTCATAACTTTTCTCTGTGCAGTGAACTCATTGCCTACTATTTTTTCCATTACCATTTTTCTCTCATACCCACCTCTTCCCTACTGTCACAAACAAACAAACAACAAAAAAAAAAAAAAAAAAAGCTAGACTCCCAGTTTACATGTCAGGTTCAAGACCAAAGAACAGTTTTTTCCCCTTGCTCCATCCTAGACTAGGGAATTTCCAGTGCCAGGCAGAATCTTAAAGGTATATTGTGTATTAATGTGCAAAACATAATTATTCAAAGATTTACAAACTGACTACTTCCTCACAAATTCCTGCAAAATGAGATGCTAGGGGAAAATTCTTCATGAATGTTAACACAGGCAGTACTGGTTGTTAATTTTTCCTTTTATCCCTAGACATACTTCAGAACATTTCAGAAATATCTGAATGCCTGACACCTAATCAAGCACCAACTGAGGCAGAGAGCTAGTGTGGGATATTCTTGCTCCAACTGTGAAATATTTACAAGGCTATAAGCAACCAAAGCCTGAAACCTGCAATGGGAATTGTAGTTATCAGGTTATCAGTTATCAGGTTATCAATTATCTCAACAAAATAAGGCTTTACCAGCCCTTCCAAAATTAATCCCTTGGTCATTACTTTAAAATTGACATTACAAACTATCAAACTAGAGCATAAACTTACATGACAACCTGCCCTCTAACTTCAAGTATCTATTATCCATGTACTATCAATCCAAATTAAACCTAAAATCAAGTCTGGCTGAAATAAAATTTTGTCATGTCTTCATCTAAATAAAAGCTCTGAATGGAAATGGCATGTCTCAAAAGCAGTGGCTTGGCTCAGGTGATCTTAGCTGTCACATGAATTTTGCCAAATATACCAAACTTTTTTTTTGGTCTAACATATGAACTTCTATTTACTTCACAAACAACTGAACTATTTCTGCACAGTTATTGCAGGGCTCAGTAAAATGTGAGAGAAGAAGATGACTGCTGGATCTCACCACCAGAGGTGAATAGGCAAGGTTGGAAAACAGGATGAGTACTGGCTACATCTCTCCAGTTTCCCAGCCAAAAGATCTGTAGTAATACAAAGATTAAATGATCCTGCAGCTACTAAGGGTACTAATTTAAAAAAGGAATAAAGAGCATAGATGACCTGATACCTCTGTAAAACTATTCATGCATACTGTTTGAGAACACACTTTGATGTTTGGCTGGGTATAAGCCATGAGTAACATCACAAAACCCATAAAAAACAAAAAAATAAAAGAAACTGTGTGGGTACGAACTGTTCAAGTTGAAATAGGTAGCAATGGCCAAAGATGAAGAAAACAAAGTTGCTCTAATATAAAAAACCCTGACTCTCAAAATTTAGTTTTACAAGTTAAGAAAATTAACCTTTGCACTTCAATAGCCAAAAAAACAAACAGGAAAAAAAAAAAACAAACAAAAAAAAAAAAAAAACCCAAAAAAGTAATTACTATTTAAAACAGATTCAGATTCTTACTTGGATCTTAATCTTACCATTGTCTCCACTCACACTGACCTTTGCAAGATCCTACTGGACACGAGCATGAATACAGAAATCAGTTCTAGGAAATCCAGAGAGAATGGATTTATGTGAGGCCAAGAATAACCACAGAAGGTGCACAAATTATTCTTTCCTTGCAGCTTCTTCCAATGTGTATGATCATTATTATTGTATTGATGCCAAAAAACAGGGAGCTATATTTAAACTCCAAAAAAGGTACTTGGAGTTCAAAATGCTAATCATATTTACATAGAAAGGGAAGGAAACCTCACAATAACATACATATTAATTTTAATGACTTATTTGTCTTCAATAAAAGCAGATGTTCTCTGTAGCCAAAAAAAACCTTACCAGAAGAGAAAAGCAGACACAGTTGGTTAAAGTATGGCAGTTATTTTGCCCCACCATGTGCTGTTTTTCAAGCTTCTAGCAGTCAGATGGCTTATGGAAAATAAGCAGTCATTTGTGAGGGCACAGGGAGTTATCAAATAATAAAGGCTTTGTCTGATAAAAACTGATTGGCTCTTGTGGCAAAAGAGAAAAATTCCTTCCAAAGGTTAGAATGGAATTTTTTCCCACTGCTTGGCATGTAGGCTTCCCATTTAAAATATTTTATTTACTAATGCAAACAAAACTTTGGGCTTTTTTATATATCCTTGAACACAGTAGTTCATATGATAATAAACTTACAGAAAATCAGCTGAAGGCAGATTTGACATTCTGACATCTGCTTTATAAATCTCTTCCTTCTGGTTACTTGCTGACAAGAATGATAGAGATGAGTATGTCCTGGGGGAAAAAAAAAAAAAAAGGTAATTTGGATGCCATGATGATCTTAGACAGCCTCAGATTTTGTATTTTAAATTTCTGCTAGATCCGAAAAGTCTTATTAACAAAATATATAGCCCAAGAGAGGAAAAAGTAAGATCAGTTCAGGGAACTGATAAGGGGATGAATTTACCTGTATAAATAATAAATGGAGGGATGTCCTTTCTCTCCTACATATTTAAAGCTTTTTGAATTGAGCAGGTCAGAAGACTCTAAAGTGTCATTTACCAGAATTACCCAATTTTAACTTCTGCAGTACCTACCAACATGACTGTTCAGTCTCTTATCAATTAAGTCAGCCCTAAATGAGGCTATAAGAGGTTATTAAGTGGAGGTACCTGCTGAAATCCATTATACCATAGGTACATGAGCATTAACAAAGCTGACTGCAGTCCCCCACTCTTAAAGGCACTATTGGCAAAGACAATGTACAGTATTCCCACTTTTCCGTCTTCAAGGATTGGGCACAGCAATCCCATCTCAGCTGTTTTCTTTCTAACATGGTTTCTCAAGGAAATGAGGCTTGTGCAGACAGACTGTCTGTCGCTGTAGCTGTCTGTCTCCCCAGGGACTTCAAGTTTCAGCCAAACTTACAGAGGAACAGAAGTCTCAGACATAAAGTTAGACCAACAAGCTTCATAAAAATAATCACTGGGTAAAGGAGAAGTAACAAGCAAATGCTCTGATTGTGGGAAGAACCAAGCAAGTGAACGTGAGCTTTTACCTTTACTGGAGATTCCATCTGGACAGGATATCCAGCAGATGCTCTATTCATATAAAAATCTTCAATAGGAGTTTGCAATCAAGTGCAAATGCAAAGATTAAAAAAAAATTTTTCTTGTTTCAGGATTTTAAATAAATAATTGCTTTTTCAGAACACTGAAATGTAAACAGGGAGACAGAGAGGGTAAGCTTTTACCATATGCTCTCTCATGCTCCCAAACATTTCTGCTTTACTTAATGTTACTGGAGGTGGTGACTGAAGCAATGGATTGTGGAAGCTTCTTATTCCAGCATAATGGGTTTTTTTCTACAAATAAGAAGATTCTTCTCTCCTTTGTTTGTTGGGTAATCATTTTTCAAAATACTCTTTTCCTCCACTTTAAAATCAGTCTCAAGTTCTAGACCTGTCAATTTTTTTCAGATACATTTGAAGTTCAGAGTATAAGCTGTCTTGAAATATTTTCTGATTATTCTGAATATATTACTTTTTATCAGTTCTCCATTTTTCAAAACCCAGATACTCAGATGCTATCAGCCACCACACAGGTGTTTTGGAAATGAATCCTTATTAGAAAAAACTACAACCTCCACTGAGTACACGGACAAGAATACATAGTATGTTCCTGAATTTACTATTAATAAAAATGTATTCATTAACATACAGGCATTAACTGCTATTTTGAAACTGGTATATGATCAAACCCATAATTAGGTCTCATAACTTTTGTCAGGTCATATGCCTCAAAACAGCCAAATTAAAAAAAAAACAAAAACAAAAGCATGTTTTTAATAAATTAGTTTCCCTTCTTACAAATATCAGGGTTTAAAGAGGACTCTTAGGCACCCCTTACTATGAACTTAGCCTAAAAGAGATGCTGATTCTGACTTCTACCTCTGCACAAGGCTGAGACAACAGGACAGGGAATTCCAATTTCTGAAAACACAAGTTTTCTTCAGAGCAAACTGCATTGAGCACCACTGCAATCCTTTCTGTCCTGAAACTGAAAGAAGAGCAAGGTTTTCTACAAAATCTGAAGCGGATCAGAAGCATGCTCCAATGAGGGGTCACCCCAGCATTCCCAAAATCACTGCAAACAAGAAGGCACTAGATGGTCATTATGGAGATAATTATGCAGTTGCTGCAGTGGACTGTGTTGGTTTATGGTTTTAACAAAAAGAATAAGTAGCATAATAAACATGAGTCTGCATACAGACAAAATTCTACCCTTGTAGTCACCCTTGCTGCTTTCAAGATGCATGGTTATAAATAATGGGCAATGTGTCCTTTTATTTCCAGATGATATATTGCCTAAAGAAATAAGCACAGAAGCTGCCTTCATGTCCAGGATCTTAGTGACAGTTCTGAGCAGATTTTTCCTTATATCCTTTTTTTTTCCCAAAAGTAACAAATATTAATGGATGGTTGTGCTCATCCCTGTTATTATTGAAGCAAAGTCAGAGCAGTTTTAGCTTGGATTACTATAGATCATAAAAGCCTTTTCAAAGCAAGCGCTGTTCACCAAAGTAATATACAATTTTATTTCTTTCCTACTTAGCTTGCCTATGTTATTTGTCAGCCACTTGCTAAAAGCTGGTGGTAAAATCTGTGAATTAAAAAGGACACAGGCTGGGCAAAAGGCGTCATAATTGTTAGGAGATTTGGTTTCTTATTTTATAAAATGTAAAAATAAAACATTGGTTCTACATCTCCTAAAAAGTATTTGTGTTGACTTGCAGCAATAACTCGTTGTCAGAAGGAGTTACAGATCTGTAACTCCCTTTTGAAGGAATTTGTGTCAGAAACTTGCCTGTCCTTTTCAGACATGTAGCTACACCCCGACACACCCCCTGAGCAAACTCACAGCTGTACTTGATGTGGTGTCTTGGTGTCAGCCTGGAGAATCCTGTGGCACTGTGAGCTGAGGTTCCACACTTTGATCTCAGAATGGAGGCCCACAGCTCACACCTTGGGGAGAAGGAGATGCAGAGAAAGGCTGTACTGATCTTCTAGATGGGCTTTCTAATTGCTTTTGTTTTTTCTTCTTTTTTTTTTTTTTTTTTTTTCTATGCAATGCACCACCTCCTGTGCTTTCTCCCACTCTGTAAGCCCAGGCACACTCACCTGACAGATCGTCTAACAGTGACCATTCATGATTGCCATATTCAGCATGTGGGGTCTTGGAATGAGACAGAAAATGTGCAGAAAAGCACCATGAAAAGTATGAGGGGGAGCAGGACGTAGGAGCCAATTAAATGAGTCACACACTCAATATAAGATACTTCAAGAACCTTCTCAATCTCCTACCAGTGCTGCATATCCACAAAATGGGTTTGAACTCTAACTCCTGACACATACAGCCACTCTAGTGCTGTATCCATGAACAATTAAAGCCAAGAGTGAGACTGTCAATCTTCCTTTACCTCATGATTGATATTGCAAATACTTTATATATTGCTGTGGGGTAGTATCCATGTTTCATTAGAAAATCCACTTGCATGTTCTCTCTTTAGATAATATTTTACAGTTACTGTAGGACGTCGCTACACTCCATTATAATGCAAAATGAAGCTGGTGTTCTGAAAAGATTTCCTGCTTTATTTTGGATATGTGAGTGAGACATAGTGTTCCAGGAAATAAGTAATGCCTGAGGGCATGCAAAATCACCTTTTAAAGTCCATTACCCAGGCTTATTTGCATGAAGAACTGCATTTTAAAGGTTAAGTTACCTGTTATCATAGAAAAGCTACTATACTGCTTTAAAATAGACTGCTCAAGGCCATGACAAATTACTTTCCCAAATGTCCTTACTTTTAAAGGCTCAATTCAGTGAACCAATAACTTACTGTTAATTTGTAACATTTTCTCAAGTTCTGCCTACGGAATAGAAAATTAAAATAAATTATCCTCCAGTGCTTAACAATGCCTTCCTTGCATATAAATATGTTCTGAAGATTTGAATACTGCTTAACAAGGTCTTTGGGTGTTTTTGAGGTCTGCAAATTCAAAGACTTACAGACCCCAAAAATCCATAAGGGACACAAAGCTAATGACACCTCCATTTTTCCAAGCTTTGATTTCAAGAGCAGATCTATCTCAAAATAAGAAGTCATCTCAGAATGTTCATTTATTTTTCATTCAATGTATGAAACACACTTTTGGATGGAGAATATCTCAGTTTAGGCTCTTTCAGTGTTTTAGAAATTATCCAGGACATAAATTGCATGTTCAGTCAGTAAGTTGATGGTGCCAACACACAGCAAGTAAAATAAATCAATTTGATAAACAGAGATATTTAAGATGTATCTGATGATATTTTCCCTATCTTTGGTCTTATGAAATCCTTGAGAAAACAAGGACATCAGGGAGGACTGCAATTAACCAAATTAAGCAAACCTGCCAAACTGAGGAACTGATATTTTGAGTACTAAAGAGGCATTTGAACAGAAAGAAAAGGCCAGAAGTCAGGGGTATATTAACAAATAAAAGTAGCATAAAAATTTGATTCTGAAATATACACACTCCTAATAAGAAACTAAAGTTAACATTAGCCATTCTTACTCCCTTTTCAACAGCACTTACCAGCTGATGGCAATTCTGAGGATAGAATGAGAAAAGATGGCAGTGGTGGATAGGTGATGTCTTCAAACATCCCCTCTAGATCTGCAGAGCTATGAAAGGGAAAACAGGGAGTAACAGAATATGCGTGAGTGACAGGAAGAAGAGTCAGTTCTGAATGCTGAAGTATGGAGAACGAGGAACCACCTGTCCAGGTATGGAGTACAATCCTCTCACATCACCACACTGGGTGTGGGTCTAAAGACACATTTTCTTTGTCCTCAGTCTAATAAATAGCATTCATTCCATGTGGGAGTAAAAAAGAAGCGGAAGGGAAGGGAAGGGAAGGGAAGGGAAGGGAAGGGAAGGGAAGGGAAGG